>NC_080072.1:3000000-3247500 GCF_949987535.1 Balaenoptera acutorostrata
TCCCAGGCGTCCTGATGGGTGGTGTGGAGCACGAGGCAGAGGTGGGCCCTGCCGTACCTGCACGGGGCTGACCGTCTGAGGTCAGCAGTGATGGGGCAAGACCCCAGGTGTGGGGAGAAGGGCCTGTAGCAGGTGGTGGGTCAGGGGGCGCAGGCCTCTGCAGAGAGTCTGGACGGGGAGCGGGGCAGCTGCAGGGTTGGATGTTCTGTCTGCGGGGGAAGCAGGTATGGGGCCAGCAGCAGGGGTTGTGATTCCGTGGGGGTGTGTGTGTAGCTGAGCAGAGGGTCGGAGCACCAGGGCGGGGTGGGCACACAGTGAGCTCGTGCTGGGTCTGGCCCCGTGGTCAGCGGATGGCTCCTCTGTGCCTTGTCACCTGGGCTGGCTCCCAGCTCGTTGGGCGGGGGGGGGGGGGGTGGGTGGGTGGGTACCGTCCATCACTGCATCCCAGCACTTAGGCTCAGACCACACGTGGGCCTGTGGATTCCTGAGCATGAACTTGAGCCTTCAGGGACAGTGGCAGACCTGAGCCAGGCCTGGGGTCTGTGGTCCCTGACCTGGCTTCTCTCCTCGGACAGCCTTTGGCCTGGGCTCCCGCCGGCCTGGCCGCATCCATGGCTGTTTCCCGATGATTCCCCGGGCTGGACACCACCCCTCCTGCTACCCCCTCCCCGTCATGAACCAGGCCTGCTTCACTGGCGGTGGTGTCGCTGGATTCCAAGAGTTTGGATCGACTGTTATTCCAGAGCCGACCCTAACTGAGCTTCTAAAAACACGTCAGCACAGACCCTAGATTATTTCAAAACGGGGGGTCAGCGGTCACTTCTCCTGGCCCCGCCTGTAGTTAGAAACGCCGTCCTGGTGGTGATGGATGGCGTCGTCGTGAGAGCAGATGCAGGGGAGCCTCGGGGACCCGGGAAGGAGAAAGACGGAGGCAGCGTGTTATCCACTGTCCTCAGAACTGGGATAGACTGGACCCGGGACCAGCGACCTGTGGAGGAGGTGGCGTGGGGTGAAATGAACGCCGGGATTTCCTGAACTATCCCCGAGACCACAGCCTCTGGGCTCACTGATTAGGAAGAACCAACTCTGAGAAAAGAAATGGAAACCTGTTTTCCCCTGAAATCCATGTAAACTGGCACCTGACAAAGCACAGAATTAAGGGCAGGTGTTCCAGCAAAGGCTGAGACCAGGCTCCGACCCCATCCGATCGGGGATCAGGAACAGGACGCCCGCCTCCAAGGAAGACGGTCCTTTTACAGGACTTTCCCGGATCTCACCCAATAATTAACAGTAATCAGAAGGGTTTGGTTGGATTCTTTTTTTTTGGGGGGGGGGCGGGGCGTGGGTCTGGGCAGATCAATTATAAATTATTATTTATTTTCAGTTTTAACATTTAAAGCAGAATTATTGAACAACTTTCACATGGTGGCCGCCAAATGCTAATTTTCTACATCAGTTTTATGTCTTATAGCTAATATTCTCTGTAAGGCAGAACTTTCCCTCCCCCCACCCCACTCCCATATTTTTGAAATTAGACTTTATTTTTTAGAGTAGTTTTAGGTTTACAGAAAATTGAATGGCAAGAGTAGGGGTGTCCCGTATAACCAGCCACCCCCCAGGCTCCCCCGCTATTGACATCTTGCATAAGCGTGGCCATTTTTACACTGATGAGCCTATATTGATACATTATTATTAACTCAAGTCCACTTTTTTTTTCAGTTGGGGTATAGTCGTTTTACAGTGTTGTGTTAGTTTCTACTGTACAGCGAAGTGAAGCAGAGTTCCCTGTGCTATACAGCAGGTTTTCATTATTTATCTGTTTTATACATATTAGTGTATATATGTCCATCCCAATCTCCCAATTCATCCCACCCCCCCCCTTACCCCCTTGGTGTCCATACGTCTGTTCTCTACATCTGTGTCTCTATTTCTGCCCTGCAAACCAGTTCATCTGTACCATTTTTCTAGATTCCACAAATATGTGTTAATATATGATACTTGTTTTTCTGACCTAGAGACTGTCGTACAGAGTGAAGTAAGTCAGAAAGTGAAATCAAGTCCACTTTTACATTAGTGTTCACTCAGTGCTGTACATTCCGTGGGTTTAGACAAATGTATAAGGACATATATCCACCACAGGCAGGCTAGTTTTCCTGCCCTAAAAATCCTACGTGCTCTGCCTCTTCATCCCTCCCTCCCACTAACCCCCGGCAGCCACTGATCTTTTTACTGTCTTCATAGTTTTTTCCAGAATGTCATATGGTTGGAACCATATAGTGTGTGGTCTTTTCAGATTGCCTTCTTTCACTTACAAATATGCGTTTCTGTTTCCTCCCTGATTTTCATGGTTTGATAGCTCATTTTTTTATATTGAAGTGTAGTTGATTTACAATGTTGTGCCAATCTCTGCTGTACAGCAAAGTGATTCAGTTATACACATAGAGACTTTCTTTTTTTATATTCTTTTCCATGATGGTTTATCCCAGGAGGCTGGATATAGTTCCCTGTGCTCTACAGTAGGACCTTGTTGTCTATCCATCCTGTATATAATAGTTTACGTCTGCTAATCCCACACTCCCAATCCTTCCCTCCCTCATTTCTTTCTAGTTCCAAAGAATATTCCATTGTATGGATGGACCACAGTTTATTTATCCATCCACCTACTGAGGTGCATCTTGGTGGCTTCCAAATTCTGGTGATTATGCTTAAAGTTGCTCTAGACCTCCATGCAGGTTTCTGTGTGGACAAAATTGACAGTGATCAAACATGGTGGGTTTTTTCTTTAAGACAAAAGAATATTTACAACAGGCAAAAAGGGTGAAGGATGTAGTGAATACGGAAAGTTCTGAGCCGGAAGCTGAGTGTGGACCTGCGATTCTGCTGCAGGTCAGCGCCTCGTCCAGCATCACTACTCCACTCTCCACACCTAGAGGATTTTCACTCACATCCCCAGCTGAGAAGCAGACTGTCCTGGTTGAGAGGCAGGGAAAATGGGGACCAAGGGCAACACGTGACATGAGAAGAGCGAACAATGGGGTGGACATTCTTGGAAATAAACTAAGTCATGGGTGGTTCCCGGACAAGGGCCTATAGTGACCCAGTTACAAACGGAGAAAGTATCAGAAGAGGATATAACACAGGCTCCACCGAGAGGCCAGCGTCTGACGTCGGGGGGACAAGCACACAACTTACCTTTCGCCTCCGTCTGCTCCATAGGGTGACGGTCCCCGCAGGGTGGGGACGTGTGAGCGTCAGGTGAGTAGCATGTGAAGTGTTCCCGTGCGGAGCGGCCCATGCTTGGTGGGGTCTCCAGAACGTGCCTCTCACGTCAGTCGCGCAATGGAAACTCAGTACATGTTGTTTTCTCCTGGCTGTGGACCCAGAGGGAGGAAAACGGGGTTGACTTGGTGGCCGCCTCCAGGTCATAGGTGGTGTGACCAACTTGCCCCAGTTTTGCAGGGACAGCTCTGGCTTTCACACTGAGGGTCCCCGTCTGGGAAGCCCCTTGGTCCCGGACACACTGGCACCCTAGGCCCGTCACCTGAGAAGTGATGGGGGGCACTTAATGGTGACAGCCGAGGTTAAACAAGAACCTTCTGGGGCCCGATGATGTGCACAGGGTGCGGAGGCCTGTCTCCCTCTGTCCTCGGGCTCCCACGAAGCAGGGCGTCTGCGAGGCCAGCATCCCTGGAGGAGCGGGGGCTCTGAGAGCGGAGGCGGGGGGTCAGGTCGCCTCGAGGGAGGCTTGCTTGCCCTTGCTTGCCAGGCTCTCACCCGGGGCGGAAGGGAGGCAGGGTTGGCTGTGGGCTCCCTTCTCCCGTCCTGTGGCTGCTGGGACGTGGCCGAGGTGGACACAGAGGGTCCAGGACTGGAGAGCCTGCGGTCCCCAAGCTCCTGGATGGAGTCGCCTGCTGCAGTGCCAGGCCGGCCCAAGGGGGGAAGAGCCGCCCCCATCCCCGTTACTCCAGACCCTGCCCTGTTGTCCTCAGCGGCTCTGCCAGCCCCAGGCTGTGCCTGTGTCCTAGCAGCTCCACCCTGAGTTCTGTGACTTTCTTAAAAGCCACCTGGCAAGAGGCAGAATCTGGCCGAGAACCAGACTTCGCGTCCCGAGCAGAGAGCTGAAAGCAGCTTCCTTCCTAAGTGCAGGAAGTGCGATGATGCACTCGGGCTGTGTGGTTCTCAGGCGCCCCTGGGCTGAGCTCGGGAACCCGGGTGGGGCGAAGCATCACTTCTGGACTGAGGGACGCACAGAAGATAATTAAATCCTGGAGGAATGACCTGTCAATTAAAGCAAAGCAGCCCGTGTTATTCCGACCTTCTAGTACCTGTTCTGATGGAAATTTGGTCAGGTAACGATGCCAGTGGCAGAAAGAAGAAATAGACTCGTCTGCCAGGCTCATCTCCTGTCTCGGCTGGAACCTCTGGGACGAGATGGATGGTGTTTCTAGCCCTGAAAGGGAAGTAAAACTCACAGCTCGAGCAAAACTTCGGGCTTCTGTTTTGCACTGTCTTCCCAAACTTGAAAGAAGCCCAGGCACAACAAAGGCAGGGCTGTAATAAAGCTAGAAACGTCTCTCGGCCCTGGAAGCATGTCGATGAGAAGTAGAAATTGAATACGCGTTGATGGAGCTGTTTCTGCAGAGCCCCTGTGCTGAGTCGGGGCTTTGTTTCTGAGATCCAGTGACTACGTCAGCTTCCAGGCGGTGGCAGTCCAGCAGCTCGTCATCCAGGCCGAGATGTGCAAGCTCCTGCCACACGCCCCTGCAGCCGAGCTCCCGGGAGCCCCAGCCCAGCTCCCACGCGGCCCAGCTAGAAGGTTTCTCGGACACTGGATTGCTGTCTACTGATGGTGTTCCTTTGGTCCATATCCTACAGTCTAATCGTAGCCCCTGAGCGAGTCCCTGTGTGAAATTCCCCAGGAATAGCACCTCGGGGACACAGCCCTGGGACCTCGTAAACATCGGTGTGCAGGGGGTCCAAGACGCACAGAGTACCCAGTGCCGATGGAGTTAGCTTGAGGGCTGCCGAGCCAATGACCCCGAAGACGTCTGGGTGCATTGGGCTTGTTGGGTGCAGTTTCTGGTACAGAGAGACCTGTTTTTAAGTGAGAGCTCCAAACAGCATATTCGATTATTGACGACTTTTTTTTTAATTTGTAACCTGCCATGTTTCAGAAAGGATTATAGGTGACTCGTACAGGTGCGTGTGGTGCAGGAAGATGCAGTGCATTAACTAAGAACTTGAGGTAGTAGGGAAAAGAGCGGTGATGTGTGGCGGCAGAGACGGGGCCCCTGGGAGTGAGCCTTGGCTTTGGGGACGGTGGCAGAGCCGGCCGGAGGGGGAGGAGGAGGTCAGTCTGAGAACTCAGGTGACCCATGACAGGCACGCACAGCCTTGGGTAAGTGGTGTCCCCAGGGGGCCACGTGGAGACAGTCAGCAGCGGCATTTTTACATGAAATCGTTAGCTGAAACATGAACCTTGGGGTGTTTTTTTTTTTTTCACAGCTCTTTTAAATGATTACAGCAGTTTTCGATTTACAGAATGTCTCCCCCTCCGTGCCCCACACCCATTTTTCCCCATTGCCGTCTTACGTGAGTAGCGTACGTTCGTTGTGATTAATGAACCAATATTGATGTGTTATAATTAACTCACGCCCATGCTTTCCTCACATTTCGTTAGTAGTTACTGAATGTCCTTTTTCTGTGCCAGGATCCCTCATGACAGTTAGCCCTCCCGTCTCCGTAGGTCCCTCTTGGTTGTGACAGTTTCTAGGGCTTTCCTTGTTTTGGATGACCTTGGCAGTTTTGAGGAGAACTGGCCCGGTGTTCTGTAGCATGTCCCTCTGTTGAGGTTTGTCTCAAGTTTAGGTCACGATTAGACGGGGGTTGGGGGGTGGTACGTAGGTGTGGGAGGAGGGCTGCAGAGGTGGTTGCCCTTCTCATCACACCACATCAAGGGCACACTTCTCGCTGTGATGTGGGCCTCGCTCCCCTGGCTGAGGTGTGCTTGTCAGGCTTCCCCCTGTAGTTAACTCTTTTCCCCCCCTATGGACTGTCCTCTTTGGAAGGAAGTCACGAAGCCCAGCCCACACTTAAACATGAGCAATCCCGTTCCACCTCCTGGAGGGCAGTGTAGCTCCATAAATTACTTGGAATTCTTCTGCAGAGGAAAGAACTCATTTATTTATGTAGTTATTTTTATCAGTGTGGACCCATGGATATTTAATTTACACCTTGCGTTATAATACAGTACTACTTTACATCGTTTGTTGTTCAGATGGCTCCAGCTTCGGCCATTGGGAGCTCTTTCATTTGGCTACTGTGTCTTTTTCTTTTTTTTTAATAGAAGTGTTACTTCTTTTTTTAAAAACTATTTATTTATTTATTTATTATTTATTTATTTATTTTGGCTGCGCCAGCTCTTTTTTTAAAAAATTAATTAATTAATTAATTAATTTTTGGCTGTGTTGGGTCTTCGTTTCTGTGCGAGGGCTTTCTCTAGTTGCGGCGAGCGGGGGCCACTCTTCATCGCGGTGCGCGGGCCTCTCACTATCGCGGCATCTCTTGTTGCGGAGCACAGGCTCCAGACACGCAGGCTCAGTAGTTGTGGCTCACGGGCCCAGTTGCTCCGCGGCATGTGGGATCCTCCCAGACCAGGGCTCGAACCCGTGTCCCCTGCGTTGACAGGCAGATTCTCAACCACTGCGCCACCAGGGAAGCCCTGCACCAGCTCTTAGTTGCAGCACGGGGGATCCTCATTGCAGCATGTGGACTTCTTAGTTGCGACATGCATGTGGGATCCAGTTCCCCGACCAGGGATCGAACCTGGGCCCCCGGCATTGGGAGCACGGAGTCTTACCCACCAGACCACCAGGGAAGTCCACCCTGTGTCCTTTTGACACATACGCATCCATGTGGATGATGATGATGATGATGATGATGGTGATGATTTGACCACTTTCTTGCTTCCTGGCACCAGAAGGTGTTTCAGGCTCATTCTGTATGTTTCCTGCCCCAGTCCTAGAATCTGCCGTTCCTCCCAGGTGCCCTGGAAGAGTGGTCTTAGAAACCAAGCTCTGGATGCTGGGTGTGCTTATTGCCACTGGGGAGTAGTTCCTTCTGAGCTCTCTCAGAGGAAAGAACAAGGAGATACATGTGTGTACCAATCTGTAATGTTTCTGTGTGTAACCACCTGAATCTGTATTAAGCTAAACATGAGTTCATACTGACCTCCCCAATCCTAATCCATTGCCAGGGGGATCATTCTCTCCTCTCCTTGCTTTAGTGTAACCTCCCACGTAGACAGTGAGAAGCCTGGCTTCCACTCTCTGCCGTCTGTGTATTTAATTGCTCAATTCCAGGGCACCTGTAGAGTGGCTTCCAGATTGTTGACCTGCACCCCACAGTGGAAAGCAACTTTATCAACTAGAGAACCGTGCTTGCATGAAGTTCTTTTTGCCTTTTGTCTTTCAGACTCTACTCATTCCCACAGTTACATAGGTCAGCACTTTATTCCCCCACCTCCTCCAGTGAGGTTGTTTCTAACGTTTTTAATACAATTAGACTCTTTTGTCACATTCTGCATTCTATCCGGGGACCCCACATCTCCTAAATGAACTTTTAAGCTTTATTTTAAAAATTTGCATACATTAAGCCTCACTCTTTATGCTGTAGAGTTTATGAGTTTGACAGATATTTAATTCTTATATTCACCATTACAGTGTCATACAGAATAGTTTTGCAACTTTTTTTTTTTAAAGACACCAATTGTACTTGAACATTTGTTTTTTGTTTTTGTTTTTTTAATTAATTTATTTATTTTTGGCTGTGTTGGGTCTTCGTTTCTGTGCGAGGGCTTTCTCTAGTTGCGGCAAGCGGGGGCCACTCTTCATCGCGGTGCGTGGGCCTCTCACTATCGCGGCCTCTCTTGTTGCGGAGCACAGGCTCCAGACGCGCAGGCTCAGTAGTTGTGGCTGACGGGCCTACTTGCTCTGCGGCATGTGGGATCTTCCCAGACCAGGGCTCGAACCCGTGTCCCCTGCATTGGCAGGCAGATTCTCAACCACTGTGCCACCAGGGAAGACCTGCCACTTTTAAAAAAATCCCCTGTGCCTTTTACCTATTCAATCCTGCCCCTCTCTGGAGCCCCTGGCAACCACTGATCTGTTTACCATCTCCATAGTTTTAAGTTTTCCAGAATATCATATCATTGGAATTATACAGTGTGTAGCTTTTTCAGACTGGCTTCTTTCACTTAACAGCATGCATTTAAGATTTAACCATATCTTTTCTATGACTTGATAGCACTTTCCTTTTTAATCACTAAATAATCCACTGTACGGATGTCCTGGTTTTGTTTATCTGTTCACCTACTGAAGGGCTTCTTGGTTGCTTCCAGCTTTTGGTGAATATGAACAAAACTGCTGCAAACACTTGTGTGTAGGTTGTGGTGCAGACATAAGTTTTCAAATCAGTTGTGTGAATACCAAGGAGCATAGTTGTTGGATCATATGGTAAAGCATTTTTTAGTTTTGAAAGAAACTGCCAGACTGTCTTCCTAAGTGGCTGTACCATTTTTGCCTTCCTACCAGCAATGATGAGAGTTCTCTGTTGTTACTCTGCGTCTTTGCTAGAAGTTGAGTTTGTCAGTGTTTTGGATTCTATCCATGCTAATAGGTGTGTAGTGGGATCTCATAGTTCTAGCCTTGAATGTTTACTTGCTCAAGATGTCCTATACTTTCCAAATTCTTGGTTTGATAGGTCCCATGTGTCTGCTTCAAACCACATTAGTACCTGTGTGTCTCTGTATGTGTGTGTTTTTTGCCCAGGGCTTTAGTTGTAAGAAAATCACAGGCCATTGGGACTTCCCTGGTGGTGCAGTGGTTAAGAATCCGCCTGCCAACGCAGGGGACATGGGTTCGAGCCCTGGTCCGGGAAGATCCCACATGCCGCGGAGCAACTAAGCCCGTGCGTCACAATTACTGAGCCTGCGCGTCTGGAGCCTGTGCTCCGCAACACATTTTGGTTCTTTTCACCAAAATCTCTTCACCTTGCCTCCGTGCTTTTGTTCCCTGTTGTCAAAGATTCCCCTCACAGAAAAGAGATTTGTGTCTGTTTCTCCCTGTCAGTTTCTGACCACAAATCTCGGCCTCGTGAACCCATTCGGTACTGTCTGCTCTGCAGCACAGCTGAGCACCAAAGCCAGAGTCAGGGAGACCGTGAGGACGGAGGGTCGGGACTGTTCCGTTTGTGGCGGATAGCGGGAATGCAAGGATGGCTCCGCTGGCTTGTGGACCAACATGGGAGCCAGTCGCTGGAATGCTTGGGGGTGCTGACAGTTTGGGGGAAACCCACCATCGCCATTCACTCTGCTTAATGGCCTCAAAGGCCCATGGGTCGTTTGGATGAGTCTCACGTGCTGGCCTGGGAGCTCTTCACGGGGTAGTGTCCTCCCTCGAGAGTGATGACTGTTCAGAGGAAGATAACTGAAAATCTCATTCTCTTTCATGGTCAGGGGTGGGTTATTAATCAAATATTCTGGTGGATGGGGATCCCTATTTTAGCATAGTGGACGATTTTGTGATGTTGCATGATTCACTCATAACGAAATAATGAACACTGAGACACTGAATGCAGATCAATGCCAGAGGTGCTGGTGTATCCAAACAGGTGCTGTCCATCCTGGTAAGTGGCTCCCATGCCCACAGCCACCCACCCACCCCACTGTCTGTGATAACAGGGCAGTGAGTTACCCCCTCCTGTGCACCCTGTGACCCCGAGCGCTAGAGGTGGAGTGGGGGGCTGAGTTAGCGCACCTGGTTCTCACAGTCACGTGAGCATTTACGTGGACCAGGCAGGTTGTGTGGTTGCTGTGGTCAGGTGTCGGTCGGTGAGCTGGATGATCGGAGAACCTTAACCTACAAGACGTTTTGGACTCACCTTTGCCGTCCTTTCATCTCACAAAGAAGGCACAGATGATCCACTGGGGTAGAGCAGAAGACATCAAACGATCTATCTCCCCATTTAAAAACATTTTATCTATGTGTATTCTGTAATTTATTTAATATATGAGTGCCATAGGGTGTGTATTTTCATTTAAAAATTTTATTAAGGTATAATCGACATACGATTAAAATTCAATTTTTGTTTTTTGTAAGGCTTTGTGGAAACATTTCACATACCATTAAATTCACCCATCTAAAGTGTGCAATTCAGTGGTTTTAAAAAATATATTCACGGGGTTGTGCACCATCACCACTGTCTAATTTTAGACACTCTCATACATCAAAAAGAACCCCAGTACCCACTAGCAGTGACCCTCCCCTTTTCCTCCCACTCCCCACACCCCCCAGCCCCTGGCAACCACTCATCTCCTTCCTGTCTCTTTGGATTTGCCTGTTCTGGACACTTTGTAGAAGTGGAATCACACAATATGTGCCCTTTTGTGTCTCGTTTCTTTCACTCAACGTAACGTTTTCAAGGTTCATCCATGTTGTAGCATGTGTCAGTGCTTCGCTCCTCTTGATGGCCGAGTAATATTCCATTGTATCTACTCCTTTTGTTTATCAGCTCATCAGTTGATGGACATTTGGAGTTGTTTCCACTTTTTGTCTGTTGTGACAATGCTGCTGTGATTATTCTTGTACAAGTTGTATGGAATATGCTTTCCTGTCTCCTGGGTATATACCTGGCAGGGGGCAGGGAATTGCTGGGTCATATAGTAGCTCCATGTTCAACCTTTTGAGGGGCTGCCAGATAGTTTTCCAAAGAAGCTGCACCATTTTACATCCCACCAGCAGTGGATGAGAGTTCCAGTTTCTCCACATCCTCATCAACATTTACTATTATCTGTCTTTTTTATTATAACCATCTTAGTGAGTATAAAGTCATATCTCATTGTGGCTTTATTTGTATTTCCCTAATGACCAGTGATATTGATTGGTTATTCTTTTCATGTGCTTATTAGCCATTTGTATATCTTTGGGGAAATGACTTCTTGATCCTTTGCCCATATTTTGATATTATTGCCCGTATTTGTCTATTCTTGTTGAGTTATAAGAGTTCTTTATATATTCTGGGTACAGGTTCCTTATCAGATATATGATTTGCACATATTGTCTCCCAGTCTGTGGGTTGTCTTTCCACTTTCTTGATAGTGTACTTTGATGCAGAAAAGTTTTTAATTTTGGCAACGTCTAATTGATCTATTTTTTCTTTTGTTGCTTGTGCTTTGGGTGTCATATCTAAAAACATTGCCTAACCCAAGGTCACAAGGATTTAATCCTGAGTTCTTGTCTATGAGTTTTATAGTTTTAGCTTTTACATTTAGGTCTGTGATTCATTTTGATAAGTTTTGTATATGGTGTGAGGTAGAGCTCTGACTTCATTCCTTTGCATGTGGAAATCCAGTGGACCCAGCACCACTTGTTTAAAAGACTGTTCTTTTTCCCATGGTCATGTATGACTTATAAATAAAGGGATAAATCCGTATGGAGGACATAGCACCAATTTTCTTGGTTTGCTTGTTTATGGATCACATACGTGATAAAGTGGGAGAGCTGTGGTCTAGGTCCATGCATCTCAGACTTGATGTCTATGAGTTACCTGGCAATCTTGTTAAAAGTCCGTTCTGATTCTGTAGATCTGGAGTGGGACCAGAGATTTTGCGTTTCTAACCAGTTCCTGGTCATGCCCACGTGCTGCTACCCATGGAGCACATTTGGATTAGCAGGTGTTTAGAGCACAGGGTCTCAAACTCAGCTGCACGTTAAAAACCACTTTGGGAAGTTGTACGTATCCTAACACTCGGGTCCTGCACCACACCGATTCAGTTAGTGTCTGGGGGGTGGGAGCACGTGATGTCACCGTGCAGTCAAGTCTGTGAAGCTGTCCTCTAGCAAAGTGCACCCCTTGGGCCTCCAGTGTCGCTCTCAGAGATGCAGATTCTCAGCCCTCCAGTCCTGTGGAAACATTTCTGGGAATGGAGCCAGTAGGCTTTGTATTAACCAGCTCTTTGGGTGATTCTCACACATGCCAAAGTCTGAGAACTGCTGTTCTAGGTAATGAGGAAGGAATCCCCGAATCTCGCCTTTCCTCTCACTGGTCCTTGGGAATTTTGAGGTGTGGCTGAGGTCCCTGTGGGGTTCAAGGCTTCTGTCAAAGTCACAGCTGAGCCCAGACTCGAACTTGAAGGTTCCGGCCCCAAGGCCAGGCTTTTCCCACCTGTGTCGTTTTGCATGAGGCAAATGGGTACAGGGAATGGGGTGGGTGTAATCTCTCCATTAGGAATAATTCAGTAACGGGTCTTATATTCAGTAATGGGTTAATTATTTACAAAGATAAATTGAGTGTACTGTTTGCGCTCCCTCGGACAACCTTGAGATCAAATATTAATCTTGTGTTGTGTTGTTCAACTCATTTTTAACCGTCTGTGTGCATGTATGCATCTCTGTCTGTGTATCCATCTATCTACCCTTCTTTACCCCTCCCTCCCTCCCTCACTCCCTCTCCCTCCCTCACATCTACCCACCCACCCATCCACCTACCTATCTATGTGTCTGTGTGTCCATCTGTCTTATAATAGCTCGAGGAGATATGCCTGGTTCCCCCCGCCCCAGAACAGCCACCATCCCCAGCACAGGGCAGAGCACTTAGTAGGCCTGTGAATGCATATTTCATCTGGTCTGCATCCTGGGGGCACCAAGACCATCTCTTGCTGAGAAAAGAAAGACAGTCACGAGGGGTTGTGCCTGTCCAGGGGGAGGGCGAAGGTGAGAATAAGCATTGGCTTCACAGTTTATTTTAGAAATCACTTTTATGATTATAACATAATAAAGGCATTGCACAGGCTTTTAAAAATACAGGAAAAAAACCATAATGAAGAAAATAAAGCCCATCTCTAGCTGAATCCCCTGGAGAGACTCTGACTGTGGGCTGGGCACTGTTCCAGCATCAGACGTGACATTCGATCCTCACAGAGCCCCACGAAGTGCAGGTCCTGCTTTTACCCTGACCATATAGGTGTGGAAACTGAGGCCCAGAGAGTTTGGGACACCTGCTGGAGGCCACCCAGCCTTTCGGGAGCAGAGCTGGGCTGTGCTGGCTCTGCGGGAGGTCCTCACCAGGCTGTGGTCCCCGGGTCCTTCTGAGGCCCCCGGATGCACCCCTGCACCCAGGCTGGTGCTGCAGGGGTCGGCGGCTGTCCTGTGCCTGCACAGTCTCCTGCCCGGGTCTCCCCCCACACCCAGACAGACCGCAAGCCGTGGAGCTGGCGTCCTGCTGCTGTGCTCATAGGCGCCTCCCTCCTCGTGCCCACCCGAAAACCTTCCCTTCGAAGCACGACCTTGTCATTCCCGGAGCCAAAATGCCAGCAGGCAGTTTCTAGGTTGGAGGGAGTTCTGTCTTCAGAGTCACCTCCAAAGATGAGAGACCTCGGTCCCCTGTTGCGGTTATATTTGCAGAGGTTCCTGTGTATTTTTTTTAAAACTTAGAAAATTTCGAAACGCAAAACCAGAAAAATGTTCAAAGCACTATGGTGTCGGGGAACTGCCGTTCCCAGGTGCATTGGAGGAGGGATCCCATGTGACCCGGTTATACAGACAGTGCAGCAGCTGATTGACGAGTATCTTCTTGGTGGTCCCAGCCGCCCATGTGGGGTCTCAATGGACGCCCCCTTCCTGAACCTTCCTGAACGTGAGGTCTAAGCTGGGGGCCCCCCTGACCTCGCCAGCGTGGGTCCTGGCCGGGTCTGAACGTGGCAGGTCTGCAGTGTCATTCAAGGAGGGTCTCTGGAACCCTCGAGATGCTGCCACGTGTCACTCCATGTCCCTGGATGGCGTCCACGGGCTGGAGGTCCCAGCTCGTACAGGAGACGCACAGCCACCGACGGGTGTCTAGTTCTCGCCACCTGCTTACGTGCCCAGCGCTGTCTGCCCGGCCGGGCCACAGGGGTCTGTGATTTGGAATTTTACCATTTGCCGATGCCTCCCTCTGAGACAGTGCTCTCATTGTAAAATGACCTTGATGCCGTCAGCTATGAAAATAGTGCCGTATAAACAAAAAAAATTCTCCTTTGGACCGCCTAGCTTTTCCTTTGGCCACGTGCAGACAGCCAAATAAGAAAGAAAAACCCGATTCGTTTGGAAGGTTGACCTTGCCCTAGGTGCCGTCATCCCGAATGTGCGATGACCTCAAACTTAGAGCTGCTCTAAGAGACTTGACTTTGGAGGGTAGTTGCTGGCAGCTCCCGACGGCCCTGTCCTTTACGCCCCTCCCAGATCACCCCTCGCCCACCACCCTCCTGCGATGTCTTTTCCCTGCAAGGAACCCAGACCCTCGATTGCTGCTGTCTCTCTCTGAGTGTGCCTCTCTCTGCACGTCTGCCCCGTTTCCACATCTCTGCCCCTGTTTCCCAGATGGTCTGGATTCCCAAACACCCCTCACCATGTCACGCTTTCCTTGCCTTGCGGATGTTTTCTGTGAGGGCACATTCCCACTGTCACCAGGGTCCCCTAGCTGTCCCAGAAAACTATTTTTATTTGTCATTAATTGATTAATTAATTATATTATTTAGGCTGCGCCGGGTCTTCGTTGCAGCACGTGGGCTTCTCCAGTTGTGGCGCGTGGGTTCTAGAGGGTGCGGGCTCGGTAGTTGCGGCATGCGAGCTCTTAGTTGCGGTATGTGGGATCTTAGTTTCCCGACCAGGGGTTGAATCCGGGCCCCCTGCATTGGGAGCGTGGAGTCTTAACCACTGGACTGCCAGGGAAGTCCCAAAACTCCTAATTTTCAAAAACCCCCGCGTGAGAAGGTGCCTCTCGTGGGTATGCAGCAGGGATGTGTCAGTGGCATTCGTGAGCATCATACCACTGCCCTTGGGAGAGAATGCATAAGTTGCACTTTACACATGCTCTAGGGTGTGTCTACCCACTGCAGATGAGTTTCAACGAGCGGGGTAAGCCCACAAGACTCACCACGAAAAATCAAGGTACAGAGGGATTCCAACGGTGAATTTTAAGAGCCCTCCAAACAATACCCATTTATGGATAAATAATTGTTGTAACTGAAAATAGATGGGAGTCGTCAATCTAGATTCGTGATGAAGTTGCCTTTTCTGCGGATGGATGGTGATGTGATGATGTGTCAGTGACAGGCGGTTAGAAGGGCATTCCAGCCCATGGAAGATGCCCCAGTCCTTTTACTCTCAAAACGTGCTTGAGGACAGAACGATTCCTTATTAACTATTAGTGTTTTGGGCCACGGGAACCTGCATGTTGTCGTGTTACTCTTTGCACTTTTCTGTAACGTAAGAGCCTCTCAAATTAACCACATCAGAGTCATGCACTCTGCTTGGCGGTGGCGATGGCGGGCACCTGAGGGTCACTGAGGAGGGATGTATGATAACAGAGACTGACATGCTGGGCCGTGGCCACCTGCACACTGGTCCACCTGCACAGGATGTGGGGACCCCTTCCTGACCCTCGTCGCCACAAAGGCGGGTTTCAGCCTTCGGTCCCCTGGGCTTCTGCCCCACTTCGTATGTTGGTCCTTCCTTGCGTTGGTCCGGTCCCATCATGATGACTGTCGGGGTCTCTCTGCTCTCCCAGATGGAGACCCCCGCAGGGCACGACCCTGTTTGTTTCCCTGCAGCTCAATCCCTGGCATCTACTAAGATATCCGTAGATGCTGTGAAACTGAAATGAAAAAAGGCGGGCCTCTGCCTTTCCAGTCTTTAACTGCAGCCCTGACTGACCGCTCCTCCTGCAGGGCAGCGTCGGCTGGGGCTGCGGGATTCTGTGTACCGAGGGCAGAGGCCGGGGCGGCTTCTCGAACTCAGAGCCCACAAGGCGATGATGTGGAACCCCGCCTCTGCCCCTGTTTTGATTTGCCCGTGACCCCGAGAGTCACCGCCGTCGTCACTAGGGTTGCCAGAGCCATGCTAAGTGCACGGACGTTTGGGGTCGGCAGGTGGGTGGGAGCCGTAATGCCCTGGCGGGTCAGTCTGTCAAGCTCACTTTGGGACGTTTGAACTTGGTTAAGGGGGTCATGTGACTTGGCACCTTTTCCCCAAGTGCTGGTTCTAACGTGCATGTGTTTGGGCCCCTAGAGACTCCCCTGACCTTAGCCACGCAGCTGGACGACCCCGTGGAGGTGATCAAAGCTCTCCGAAACGGCGGGGCCCACCTGGACTTCCGCGCCAAAGATGGGATGACGGCCCTGCACAAAGCCGCCCGCACCAGGAGCCTGCTGGCCCTGAAGGTACAGGCGGGGCCCGTCTCACACGGTGACGCCCCCTCCTCTGATCCCCTGGGTACGCCCTGCCCCACTCCCCATCCCACGACAGCCACCTGCGGTGACCCCAAATTGTGTCCAACTAGAGCTCAGAAGTGTGGTCTGGCCCTCCTCCCCCCCCTCCTTGGTGTGGTTGCTTTTATTATAGAATCTGCTGTTCACAGAAAGTTATCTTTCCCCTTCTGATTCCGCCAAAGGGCTCGTATTTTCAGCTCAAACCCACCTCCCTCCATGGGAGGGGGGCTGCAAAGCCAGCCCTCTGCCACCGAGCCAGCCTCACTGCTGCCAGAGCCGCCCCAGACATTGGAAGCTGATGCCGGGGGGGCGGGGTGCGGACCTCACCCCCCGTCTTCCTCCCCTCACTGTTCTCTGAGCATGCTCTACTGGCCCTGGCTCTGTGCCTGCGGACACAGGGCGCATGCCCCCAGCCCATGCTCTATCAGGGCCCCGGCGAGGAGGGGAGGGGACCCACTGCTGTGGGGTGACGACCCCCAAGACGGTGCCTTTCTGTAAAGTAGACTTCTTAACTGCATAGCAGCTGCACACTCACCAGCTGGCTTCCTCGGAAGTCAAGTGTTCGTGACAATGCTTGCTAGTTTTGCCAGCTGCAGGAAGCACACGGAGATGGTTTACACTGGACTTTTAGGTTCAGTAGTACAGCTTTTACCTGCAAATGTCACCCTCCCCTCATTGCTGTCCGCTGGTCCACAGGGATCGGCCGGGCTCAAGCAGGTAGCGCCCAGAGGGCCACGTGTGCAGAAGGCCTCCCCACCTCCCGCATGTGTAAGCACGTGTGCGTGCCTGGCACCAAGTGCTCCTTCAGGGCCAGAAACTTCGTTGTCTAAGTTGGGGCCTCCTTAACTCCGGGAGGCCGGGAAAAGCTCGGGAACCGAGGGCTCCGTCACCCTGGCCTGGGGGAGCGTGACCTTCCTCTTCCTTCTTGATCGATTCACCCCCGTGAAGGGGGCTGTGAGACCAGTGGCCACACGGCGGTGTGTTTTTCAGACGCTGTTGGAGCTTGGAGCGTCCCCGGATTACAAGGACAGCTACGGCCTCACGCCGCTGTATCACACGGCGGTGGTCGGGGGCGACCCCTGCTGTTGCGAGCTGTTGCTCCACGAGCACGCGGCCGTGAGCTGCCAGGACGAGAACGGCTGGCACGAGATCCACCAGGTGCGTGGGGCTCGCCCCTCACCGGCCATCCTGACAGGCGGGGCTGGGGTGCTGGGTGAACGCCCCCTCCGTAGGAGCCGCGGGTGCCCCGGTAGAGCGTGCAGGTGCTTTCTGAGCACAGGTGACCCAGCACAGGGCCCGATTTCCGTGGATGAGGCGCACGTTTCCCAGATCCCACCTGCAGCCGTGGAGTTGGGGGGAATGTCGGCTGTAGTCGTGGCAGAAGCAGATCCACCTGGTGGCTCCGATGAAGAGTCTTTAGTGGACCGAGGGCAAGGAGAGGAGACGCTGTGTCCCCGGAAGCAGGGACAGCGGGCCGAGGAGGAGAGCGCCCCGCGGGAGCCGTGTCGCGGAGGGATGCGGGGAAGAAGTACCACGGCGGCTCCACCCTCCCGTCCTCCCATTGGCTGAGCCCCGCCAGAGCAGGCCAATCACGGAGGCTAGTGGTGCAGGCCTGGAGGTCAGGGTCTCCGGGCGGAGAAGGGTGGATAGTGGGTTTGGGAAAGCAGAGGGGGAGTATCCGCACAAGAGGTCAGGGGGAGAGGCCGTCCCGGACGTCAAGGAAGAGGCTCTGATGTTCTCTCGCTCGGCCTTTATGGTGCAGTGAATTTCACTGCTTCTCAGGCTGCCTGTTTCCCTCCACCGCCGTCACCTTACACACCTGCTCATCTGAGCAGGGTCACGCACCCGCCCACTGTGGTCAGGGGACCCGGCTGCTGAGATGCAGCGGGTGGGCCCAGGTGGGCCCACCCCATCCCACCCCACCCCACCCCACCCCCGCCTGGCCTTTCTAGTGCTCAGTTCCGGTTCATCAGCATCCCCGCAGCCTGAAGAAGCATCCAGTTCCGTCCTGTGGTGTGACGGGGCTGGGCCGGGGGAGGGGGAACTTCTGCGAAGCTGCTCACAGGACCCCCTGGAGCCCACACCCTGGGCGGGACCTCGGAGGAGCAGTGATGCCTGCCTGCCCGCTGGGCCTCTGTTTGCTCATCTGTAAAGTGGGCATCAGCAGGGCCTCCCACACCTTCGGGCCATAGAAAGGACGGAATGTTAGCAAGACCCAACGTTTTCCAGATAAGTCCATCCTTCCTGCCTTGGCCTCTTGGCTGAAGCAGTTGCTTCTGCCTGGAGTGTCACGTCCTGGGCCCCCAGCTCCCCCACCAAGGCTGCGCACAACCCCAGAGCCCGCGTTGCTCTGTTTGTCGCCCACAGTGGTGCTGGGCAGTGGATGGCGTCAGTACTGTTGGCTTCTTCCGTGCGGGGGGTGGGGGGTTAGCTGCTCAGGGGACGCGGGGGATGGAGGGCCCAGCGTGGACCTTGCCAGTGACCGGTCCCAGGTCTCCAGGGCTTCACTGAAGGAGGTGCTGGGAGGAGTTGCCCCTCCCCCAGCGGGGTTGTCACGTGGCCTCTGAGCATCAGGCTGGAGGCCGTGGTCCCGGCAGTGGAGCTCCCAGCGGGCACTGCCAGCCTGGACAGATGGGGTGGGCCTGCCCTCACACACCCGGGCACCAAAGGTGCCCCCTGGGCCTGGCAGAGGCAAAGGAGTAGGGATGTGAGTCTCCCGCTGAGGGTCTCAGCGTCGCACCAGCTTGCATCCTTCCGGAGACGTGGAAACGGAGCAGGAGGGCTTGGGTGGAGTGAAGACTGCGTCCCCGAGGTTTCCTGCTCGGCAGATCTCAAGTTCTGTGATGCTGTCTTTGTTTGGGTTCAGATTCGTCCTATGAAGCCACCGCGTTCCCAGGGGAGGTGTGGGCCCTGCGGGGATGTCGCTCAGCCTGAGAGGAGGCACGCGTGCCTCTCGGCGGATGGAAGGGTCAGTTGTGCGGGGAGCGAGGCCGCAAAGGGCCTGAGAGGCTGGGGGCGGAGGGCAGAGCTGAAGGGCAGGGGCAGAGGCTCAGGGCGCCTCCACCAGCGGCCACCTCGACTGGCGGCCTTGCCGATTGGGGGGTGTCTGACCCCCCCGCCCCAGGAATGGGCCGTGCTCCAGGGATCTGCCTCCTTTAACTCAGCAAAGCAAATGAGTGCTGGAGACCCCGCTGGGCCTGGGGCCTAGGCCCATAACTGCTCACGCTCCGTGGTGTTCGGGTGCCAGGCGGCCACCGTGAGCCGCTTAGCCAAAGCCCCGGGCGTTGCAGCCACCCCGCAGGCCCACGCCCACCCACTGGCACGCGTGTCACCTGCCAGGCCCGCTCAGTGTCCTGGACACCGAACCCGGCGGTGAACAGAAACACCCAGTCCTGTGTGTCTTACGTCCCTGTGGCGGGGGCGGGGACAGCGAGACAAATTGATGTGAACAAAGATTACAGACCCACACATGCTCACACGCACACACACACGTCTGTGCGCACATGTGGAGTAGGCCCGGCAGTGCTTCACGTCTCCCCAGGATGGCTCACACGGTGACCAGGCTGGGGCAGGACGGGGGTCCCCAAGGTGTGGGCAGTGCCCGGTCCCTCTCCTCATCTCCGCTCACAGCTGCACTTGGCCATCAGCTCCGCGGTGCCCTTTAAAAGGCCAAGCCCATCGTCACACGTGGACCCGTTGAGGGTGTGAAAGGGGAGAGTTTCAGGCTCCGCTGGCAACTCCCAAGGGGGGTCCTAGCTCTGTCGGCGTGAGCAGCCCTGGGGGGCCATTCAACCCCCCGGGTGACCTGCGTGGAAGGAGGAGGTGCAGGACCAGGGGGACCCGGGTGAGGAGGGGAGGCCACCTGAGCGCAGGAGCCCCATGTCCTCCTCGTGACCCTCAGGGTCTCTGCACAAGGGCTGTTGGTCCTGGGTAGCAGGCCAAGCTGTGAATCTAAGAAGACAGGGTCACGTGGGGCGTCCCCCTGGGCCCATCCCCCTAGCCGGTCCGAAGGAAGAGCTGGGCCAGGTCAGCTCCACACCTGATGTCCCGTTTAGTGATGTGTCTGAGGGCAGCCCACCCCGCCCCGCCCCCGCCATCATTGGGAAAGGAGCGTCCACAGAACAGAGACGTTTAACTCCGGGTTTCCTTGAACGCCTGAGCCCTCCCAGGACGTGACGGGCCAAATGTGTATACGACCTGGGAACCAAACCATCCTACCTGAAAACGCCTACATTCTTTTTTTCCCTAGATTTATCCACCCTTTAGACATATTACTTTTGTTGTTTTGCAGAGTTCTTTTTGAACTCAAAGATGTGAATTCAGAGTAGACTGTCCTTAAATGTGGGATTCGTGAGGGATGCAGGGAGAGCATTTGCCCCAAGCAGTCACGGCACTGGGGCAGTGTCCGAGTCCCCCGGGCAGTGGGCCCTGGACCATACTGGGCACGGGGACGGTGCCCCAGATGATGGGACAGACCTCAGGCCTTCACTGGCACAGATGGGAGCTTTATCGGCACCTTTTGGATGAATCCCCAAGGACCCTGTATTTCCATATGCCAGGCATCTGCTCCTAAGCCCCTCTGTTAAATGTAGGTTTTTCTACTATTCAGGCCTGGTGAGGCCAACCCATCAGGAGATACCTGCCAGCGAGAATGGTTTGTTACTGACCCCGAGAAGAGGGGCACAGCCCACCACGCAGGGAAGGCAGAGGGGGGTGTGTGCGCAGAGCCTTTACTGTGGTTTTCAAGGGAAGGAACAGGTGAGGCAGGACAAGGCAGGCTGAGTGACCTCAGTGGCCCTGGGGCACAGGGGCTGCCCTGTTGTCTGGGACCTGCCCTGGGTGCTTAGGATGGGCTGAGGGGCTGCCTGTTGTCTGGGACCTGCCCTGGGTGCTTAGGACGGGCTGAGGGGCTGCCTGTTGTCTGGGACCTGCCCTGGGTGCTTAGGACGGGCTGAGGGGCCGCCTGTTGTCTGGGACCTGCCCTGGGTGCTTAGGACGGGCTGAGGGGCCACCTGTTGTCTGGGACCTGCCCTGGGTGCTTAGGACGGGCTGAGGGGCCGCCTGTTGTCTGGGACCTG
Source organism: Balaenoptera acutorostrata (assembly GCF_949987535.1). Lineage (NCBI taxonomy): Eukaryota > Metazoa > Chordata > Mammalia > Artiodactyla > Balaenopteridae > Balaenoptera > Balaenoptera acutorostrata. The sequence continues at coordinate 3,021,382 of NC_080072.1, forward strand.
CCCTGGGTGCTTAGGACGGGCTGAGGGGCCCTGAGTGTGAGGGCCCCATAGAGAAGGGGTCAGGTGAGGACTCTGCATGGTGGTTTGTATTTGGAAGCTGTGCTCATGGCTGAGTCCTTTTCCATCTCCGGGAATCAGCTCTTCCTGGCAGGGCAGCCCCTTTAGGGGAGCAGCCAGCAAGACCCCTGATGCCAGAGCATCAGAAACACAGAACACAAGGCAACGGAGTGCGTTCAGCCCCAATCCAGCTGAGTGACCCCTCAGCAGGGGGGCTCCGTGCCCCGACGACCTTGGAGAGACCTTGGAGAGCCCTTTGGGCTCTCTTGTCTCCTCCCCTCGCCCCCCTTCCTACCTGTTCTCCCCTCCCCCCTCAACCAGGCTAATATTTCACCCCACTCCGTGCTGGGTTGGCCTCACACTGAGTCTGACTCCCTCATCGAATGCAGGTGACAGTCGTGGGCATCTCGCTTGTCTCCTGGGACGGCTGCCCTGAGACGGAGGGTGACCGTGTGTGTTGGGGCAGTGGGGGTCACTTTCTTCGGTGCCGGCTCCCTGCCGTGGTTCCAGCCCCTGACACCCCCTGCGTGGATTCCGAGCATCCAGCGCCAGAGCCACCCAACCTCCGGGGTCCCCGCCCCCCGGCAACGCCTTTGGAGCTTGGAGGCCTTGAGCCCGGTTGTCCCATCCTGCTCCGCCCCCCGCGTCACCCGTCAGGGTGCGTCCACCGCCCTCTAGTGGCGGGTTTCTTTTTCACGCAAGTCCTGCGGAAGCACCTGCGTGATCCAAGCTGCTGTCTTCACCTGCTCCGCCATGACCGTCAGGAGGGGATCGTGCAGGGTGCTCAGCGAGGAACCTCGCACACTGCCGTCCCCCCGCCCCCAGATTATCATCCTCCGTCAGGGCTCACGTTCACCCAGCAGACGCTGTCCTCACCATCTTTTCACACCCCTCCAGCAGCCCTCGCAGACACCCTCGCTGGTCTCTGAGTTAGCCGGGCCCAGAGAGGGTGAGTGACCTGCCCGAGGCTCCCAGCGCGGCTCCCGGCCAGAAGCCTGGTTCTTTTTCCGGCCTCCAGGGCTCTCAGACAGAAGCCACCCCTCTAATGACAAGGCACTTGTGGCAGAAGGAAGTAGAGGGCAGGTGGGTTTGCATTGCCTAGCTGGACTGATTCTGGCACTGCTCTCTTGGAGAAGCACCTTGGACTTCTGGGGTCCACAACTCCCTCTGCATGGCAGCCGACAGCTCCTTCCCAGCCGGCTGGCTCCCCATCCTTCCAGGGCACCTGAGTGCCCTCAGCCTGACCTGCTCACAGGTGTTGCAGAAGGCTTGCTTGGCTTTCCGGGGCATTGCCCGGGGCAGGTGTTTAATTGCAAAGGAAGGTCTTCACATCCAGCCCCCAGGCCCCGCGACTGGGGACGCCCGTCCCCTGAATGCTGACTTTGGAAGAGAACTTTTTTGAACTGTCTGCAAACCATCTTTCAACCTGTTATTCAGGTTACTCTAATTTTTTTCATTACAAAAGAAATATCTGCTCAACATGAAAGTCTTTAAAACTACGAAGAAACTTAAGGAAGGAAGTAAAAAACACCCAAATGGGGCTTCCCTGGTGGCGCAGTGGTTGAGAATCTGCCTGCCAATGCAGGGGACACGGGTTCGAGCCCTGGACCGGGAGGATCCCACATGCCGCGGAGCAACTAGGCCCGTGAGCCACAATTACTGAGCCTGCGCGTCTGGAGCCTGTGCTCCGCAACGGGAGAGGCCGCGACAGTGAGAGGCCTGCGCACCGCGATGAGGAGTGGCCCCCGCTCGCCGCAACTAGAGAAAGCCCTTGCACAGAAACGAAGGCCCAACACAGCCAAAAATAAATAAATAAAATTTAAAAAAAAAAAAAAACTTAAAAAAAAAAAAACACACCCAAATGCATTCCCAGAACATGGTGGGCCAGATTACGGGGGCTTCACTGAAGGTTTTAGTTGCTAAGTACTTTCACATCCACCGGGGCAGTGCCCGGCACCTAGCTCCGACCTGAGGGAGGGGGGCTTGGCTGTCTCAGGACTTGAGGAAGAGTTGCTGGTGAAGCCAAGGTTCCTGAAGAGGACACCGTCCCCAGTGAGAGGACAGCTGCTTTGTCTCGTGTTTCCACACACCTTCGTGGGCAGCTATGCCCACAGGACTGGCCCACATGGGGAGTCTCGCTCCCTTCCTCCTTCCCTGATTCTGTCGATTCCATTTGGAGGATAAGTGAGATTTCCTCCTCGTGCTGTCAGTAGTGTATATTCTGGGCTGGGATTGCAAAACCCCCTCAACATGGCCTGGGTCACCTGAGCAAGTGGCTTACCTTCTCTGAGCTTCTTTGCTAATCTCTAAAGCTGGCTGAGTAACAATTCATAGAGCTCTCAAGACAGTTAAATGATGCATTGACTATAGCGCCTGGCATCTAGTAAGTGCTCAATAAGTGCTGGCCACGCGCCCATCATCACCGTCATTGTCAGCATTATCATCTGGCCACGCCCCCATCATCACCATCATCACCATCATTCTCATCTGGTCATGCCCGCATCATCACCATCATGGTCCTTATCATCTGACCATGCCCCCATCACCATAATGGTCATTATCATCTGGCCACGCCCCCATCACCATCATGGTCCTTATCATCTGGCCATGCCCCCATCACTGTCATCCTTATCATTTTCGTCAGGCCATGTCTGGTTTTGTCTGTGAGGAATGATACTGGGCAGTCAGAGAGCACTTAACCAATTTACTCACAGGCCTTCACACGGGTCTCATTTGATTCCTGCAATGATTCTGTAAAGGATGTTTTATCATTTGGCCTTAACTTTGTTATTGGTTGCTATTTATTATTTATCATTTTCAAGTGAGGAGTTTTTTTTTTAAAATAAATTTATTTATTTATTTATTTTTTGGGTGTGTTGGGTCTTCGTTTCTGTGCGAGGGCTTTCTCCAGTTGCGGAGAGCGGGGGCCACTCACTGTCGCGGCCTCTCCCATTGCGGAGCACGGGCTCCAGACGCGCAGGCTCAGTAGTCGTGGCTCACGGGCTTAGTTGCTCCGCGGCATGTGGGATCTTCCCAGACCAGGGCTCGAACCTGCGTCCCCTGCATTGGCAGGCAGACTCTCAACCACTGCGCCACCAGGGAAGCCCCGGAGTTTTAACTTTAAGGAAATTACAGTTTTTGGCCACTGCTCCCTCCTGCCCCTCTTCCTCCCTGAGCTCACCCCTGCTCACCCTCAGCCCTGGGCTCCAAGTCCTCGGCGCGTCCCCTGACCCCACAGTAAGGGACAGGCCCCTGGGGAGGTTCCCTCATGGTGCTCGCAGCAGGGTGTGGTCCTGGGTCTCTCTGTGTGGGTGCTTACTGCATGCTAACTGTTCTGCTGTCATATCTGCAGCTTGTCTTATAAAGTACATATTATAGGAGAAAAGCCTAAGTGTGGTGTGGACTTAAATAATTTTGCTTGTGGCACTGAACCAAGCAGAAGCATTTGCAATGCAGTGAACTCCGCATTGCTCCAATTGCATTGCACAACCCCAGGGGGCACTATTACGCTTGCTGAAAATTTAGGCTTGTAGATTTATCACAACAGGTGTCCAGCAGGTGGCAGTGAAGTGCTTGAAGGAAGGAGCACTCTTTTCCCTAATTTACACCAAATTATGTGTTTAGGGGGGACGCTCAGCACAGGTGGGTGAATCCCAAATCCCAAATCTTGTGGGGCGTCTACTCCAAATACTCGTGCCCGGGAGATTTGCAGGCAGGAGATGTGGGGTGGAGCCCCACACATACATGCATTTTCCATAAAGCATCTCAAGAAAAAAATGGGTAAGCAATGTGAGTGTAAGAGGTGCTGTTTTGTTTTACATTCTAGTTACTCTCTGACCTCTGTCAATCATTTTAATCTGTCTCCCATGGGCCAGAGAGGACAACACCCTTTTCAAAAAAAGGGCAAAGGGTTAGCACGGCTTATCTTGGGGGACGATAAATTCTTACTTTGATAAGCTTTGAGGTCCTTATGTCAAGTAAGCACTAATTTCTTTTTCTTTTTTTTTTTTTTTAACTGTGAATGAGTATTTAATTTCAAACTTTAAGAGGAGTTGCAAAAGCAATACAGAGAACTCCCGTATTCTCTTCATTCAGAGACCACATTTGAGTTTTTCCCATTGTCCCAATAATGCCCATTACAGTAAAAGGATCCAGTCCGGGATCCTGCAGGAGCCCTTCCATCTGGAAGACTTCATCAGTCTTCCCTAGATTCTCTCAAGGGACTCTTTGGAAGATTATGGGGTAGTCATTTTGGAGACTGTCTCCCAATTTGGGTTTGCTCAGTGTTTCCTCGTGATGAGATGCAAGTTGTGCATTTTTGCAGGAATATCATGGAAGGGACGTGTGTTTCTGGCAGTGCTGTTACGTGGCAAGTGGTGACCATTTGCTGTTATTGGTGATGTTCACTCTGACCCCCTGATCACGGGGAATCTGCCAGGTTCTCCACCATAGTTTTCTCTTCCTTTTGATGTTAGTATTTTGAGGGATCTTTAGACTATTTTAGAAAACCCCTTTTCTCAACTCCCTCTCACCTGCTAGTTTTAGCACCCAATGGTATTTCTTGTCTGAATTAAGTAATTAATTGCTAAATGGAGATTTTCTACTCCCATCCTTGCTTCTCACACTAATTAGTTGGCTTTCTGTTATCAGGAAGAGCTTTCTCTTGTTTATTTACTCACTTATTTGTAGCAAGGTGGTTTCGTGGATTTCTATTTATTCAACAGGTAACCATCTGTTAATGTTGTCCCACTTTGGGTCCAGGGAGCCCCATCAAGATGGCCTGTGTGTCCTGTGGACACACCCCCATCCTTTCTTGAGCACTTCCTTTCCTTCTGGCTCAACAAGGTATTCCAAGCTCATCTCATCCTTTTCCTGCCTCAGCCCTGGAATCGGCCATCTCTGTAAGAAGCCCTGGTTCTTTTGAGTTCAGTAAGTCCCTTACATACGAACCTTCAAGTTGCGAGCTTTCAAAGATGAGAATGTGTGTTCGCATGTCCAGTCACGTAAATTAGTTCCCGTGTCTGGCGTTATCTGCAACCTAGGCTAACTTTGTTGGACTTACGAACAAATTGGACTTACGAATGCCCTCTCAGAACTGAACTTGTTCATGTGTAGGGGGACTTACTGTATAGAGTGGTATTTAGAACCCAAGATCCGAGTATTAAGTGTGCTCACTGCTGATCCCAGCCCCTCTCAGGAGGGGGAGTTAGGGACACACGTCCTCGCACGTCCACGTGTGCACACATTTACTTTTTTGCTTTTCTCTATATTGAAAACCATGTGCTTATACTGATACCTCTTTTTCCTGTCCAGTACCACAGAGTTTATTCTGGTTTTCTCCTGCACCGGATTAGTAACTCCCTTTCTTTGACAGTGGGAAACCTGCTCCCATTTTCCTTCATTCATTTACCTGTTGCTCAGCCCCCCTGAATGCAGCCAGTCTGCTGACTGGTCTGGCCAGCACCTTGCTCAGATTCCCTTCACACTTCCCCGTCTGCCAGGCTGCTTCCTCAGCAAGTAAGGCTTCTATCACCTAACAGCCGGTGGTTTAAAAGAAGAGACATGCAAAGAAGAACCTTTAAAAAAGTGAATGGTAGAATTTAAGACTGTGGGATTACAGGAGATTTTTTTGTTTCAGCACCTGTCTGATTTTTCTGGTTTCGCTTGTTTTCAAACAATAGGCTTGGAGAAAGAAGCCCTTGAGGGGGATTCTTTCCCTGACAGTCCGCCCAGAGTAAAAGGCTCTATTTTACCTTTTTGCATTGATCCTATTGTAACCCTTGGTGGGGAGAACGTGAACACCATCCCGATGATGTAATGTAAAACCTCACAATTTCAGATTAACCAGGGGAAGAGGAAGGGTGAATCTGGAGTGATTGTAAAAATGCTTTTTATGCTAACGCAGCTCTCTTTGCTTTTGACTACAGGACAATTCAATTAAGCCATAACACTGTCTTACCTCCTGGAAGTCCTTTGGAGAGAGTTGATTAGCCAGGGCTCCTTCAATTTAAGGAACAAAAATCCCAACGCAAACTGGCTTAAGGGGAAAATGAAAATTATGCCTAGGCTTACGTCCTGAAAAACCCATGCACAGTTGTAGCTGAGAGGGGTCCACAGGGCATCTGTTGCTTGGCCTTGTGTGTGTGTGTGTATGTGTGTGTGTGTGTGTCTTGTTTTCTCTCTCCTTCCTTTAGCTCCCACTTCTCCCTTCCTCTGCGTTGGTGGCCCCAGCAGCTCCGGGCTTCTGTGGCTTTTTTGCTGGCCACCTTAGAGGAAAGAGAGAACTTCATTTTCTCAGTGGTTCTGACAAATGTTCCAGTCTCGTCTTCACAGGCCCGCAAGAGTCACTTGGGCATCCCCAGCCCACGCCTGTGGCCAGTAGATAGAATGTTCTGTGTCCACTGCAGGCATGGGGGGTGGGGCAGGCCCCCAGACCTCTGGGAGTGAGGTCGGGCGGTCCCCGGAGGAAGAGGCAGGCACTGTCGCCACAAGAAGGGAAGGCGCAGGTGGGCAGGGAAAAGCAACTGTATCTTCGGTAACGATCTGCTCTGTAAACGGATGAGATGATTTTACGGGCAGCACAGGGGTTGTAAGTGGATGTTTCTCAGGGTTTTTATTAAAGCTCATCCAATTACTAGTCCCCATGTCTTCCCTGTCATCTCTCCTCTCTATTAATTGGCGAGGTGTAGCTCTTTCTCATGGACTGTGCAGAGGTGAAACGCCCCTCAATCTGTCTCAGTTATCGGAAAGGCAGGATTACTGAGCGCTTCTTCCTCTGGCTACCGTGCAGCCCAACCCGGACCACCCACAGCTGCCTGGCCTGGCCTGGCCGGCCGTCTCCCTGCCGGGTGCCTCCCCACCCTCGGTGTGAGCAGTTCTGGGTCAGAACCCTCGCTTCCTGCCTTTCACGTCTCCCTATCCGGTTGTCACCCCACCAGAGGGACAGTGGGTCTTTTTTTTTTTTTTTTAAACTTTTTTTTTTTTTTAATTTTTATTTATTTATTTATTTATTTATTTATTTATGGCTGTGTTGGGTCTTCGTTTCTGTGCGAGGGCTTTCTCTAGTTGTGGCAAGCAGGGGCCACTCTTTATCGCGGTGCGCGGGCCCCTCACCATCGCGGCCTCTCTTGTTGCGGAGCACAGGCTCCAGACGCGCAGGCTCAGTAATTGTGGCTCACTGGCCCAGTTGCTCTGTGGCATGTGGGATCTTCCTGGACCAGGGCTTGAACCCGTGTCCCCTGCATTGGCAGGCAGATTCTCAACCACTGCGTCACCAGGGAAGCCCGGGACAGTGGGTCGTACACCCTTGGCACTGCCCATCACTGGGTGCCCAGGAAGTGCCGGTGGATGGGGTGGGGTGAGTCGGATATGACTTGCTTCCCAAGGTCAAGGGTTGCTCCAGCATCGAGCGGCATGTGCTGGACCTGGACGGCAGCCCACTTGGTCACAGTACGGGGCCCTCCCTGCTCCCTGTGAGCTGCAGGGGGTGGGGGGAAGCTGGCCTGGCCCCGAGCGTCACTGGGGGTCCTTTCAGGCCCCTTATTCATTTGACTCTCATGAGAACCCTGGGAAGAGTAGGGTTTCCATTTACACATGAAGACAGAGGCTCAGTGAAAGTTCTGGAAAACGAGGCCAGATCTGGTTGACCCCAGAGCCCTGTTGGCTCATAAATCGCACATCACCTCCTAGAAGGGCTCAGAAAAGGGTGGGGCTGCCCCTTGCCTTGAGGATGACAGGCGGGATCTCTTCCCAGGACACAGCCGGGTCCGTGCACCGCTCCCGGCTGTTTTCACGCCTCCTCCCGGGTGGGGAGCTTGGATGAACAAGGCCTGGGACAGAGCATCCTGGTCTGCATTTCCTGGGGCAGGTCGCTGAGGCCAGGGGCAAAGACATGCCCTGGTCTCTCTGGGCTTCCCAGGCATCGGGGCTGAATGGAAGGAACGGGGGCCCCTTTGCAGACCCCCCCGTCGAACAGCTGGGCACAGTCCTCAAACCCAATACGAGCTCCTTCTCCTGATTCCCCAGGGATCTGAGGTGTGGGACCTGGTCCAGAATGGGGGCTGGGCTGTGTTGGCCACACCGTTGGTTCTGGGGGCACTCAGTGCATCCCGGGCAGCTCCCGGTTCACAGCGTGGACTCTCGTTTCAGGCCTGCAGGTACGGACACGTGCAGCACCTGGAGCACCTGCTCTTCTACGGGGCCGACATGGGGGCCCAGAACGCCTCGGGGAACACCGCCCTGCACATCTGCGCCCTCTACAACCAGGTCAGTGGGCAGGGCAGCTGCCCCACACCCCCCATAACCACGTGGGCGCCGGGGCCAGGGCTGTGCTGAGTGCTTTGCAGGTGGATGTCCAGCTCCAGCTACTGGCACAAAGTCCCACAGATGGGGCGGCTTAAACAGCAGACGTTTATTTCTCACAGTCCTGGCTGGATGTCCCAGATCAAGGTGCCAGCCTGCTTGGTTCCAGGAGAAGGTTGTCTTCCTGGTTTGGGTTTGCACGACCCCTCTCACTGTGTCCTTACATGTGGAGAGAGAGAAAGAGCACTGGTGTCTCTTCTTCTAAGGACACTAATCCTATCAGATCGGGGCCCCACCCTCATGACCTCATTTAACCTAATCACCTGAAGACCCATCTCCAGGTACAGTCACATTGGGAGGTTAGGGCTTCAACATAGGAATCTGGGGAGACGCAGTCAGTGCAGAGCGGGGAGTGGTCCTCACCTGCTTCTTTGAGAGTGGTTATCCCTGCTGTAGAGAAGAAAACTGAGTCACAGGAAGTGAGAGGAGGGTCCTGGGGCACAGCTGGTACAGTCAGAGATGGGCATCGAAACCCGCACGGCTGAGGGTGCAGACTCTGCGGTTATGGTGTCACATGTACCCCACAGGGGGTCTCTACTGGGGGGGGGCAGGGTGGAGCCATGAAACGGGGAAGGGTGTGGCTGACAGAGCCCCCAAGACAGTTATGGTGCCCCACCAGACCCCAACAGGACCACCATGAAACAGAGGCAAGCCTTACATCACTACATGTACAAACATGTCCCCAGTGGGCTTTTTCTTTTTAATTCCTTTTTAATTGTGGCTAAATATGTGAAACATAACAAACATTTGACTGTCTTAACTACTTTTAAGCATGCAGTTCAGTGCATTGACTGCACTCGCATTATTGTATGACCATCCCCTCCATCCCTCTCCAGAACTTTCCATCCTCCCAAACTGACACTCTGTCCCCATTAAACACTCAATCCCCATGCCCTCCCCAGCCCCTGGCCCCCACCAGCTACTTTCTGTCTCTGTGGATTTGACTCCTCTAGGGACCTCATGGGAGTGGAATCACACAGGATTTGTCCTTTTGTGTCTGGTTTATTTCACTGAGCATAATGTCCTCAAGGTTTATCCACGTTGTAGCCTGTGACAGGATTTCCTTCCTTTTTAAGGCTGAGTCATCTTCCATGGTGTGGATGGACCACATTTTGTCCATTCATCCATCAGGGGACATGGGTCGCCTCCACCTCTTGGCTGTTGTGAATAGTGATGCTGTGAACATGCAAATCTCTCTTCAGGACACTGCTCTCACTACTTTTGGGGACACACCCACAAGTGAAGCCTTGATGAGAACAATTTGTACAAAGCCCACAGTCTTCTGTGTGAGATGGACTGAAAACCAAGGCGAGCTGGGAGTCAGTGTGCTCAGGAAGCAGCGGGGGTGGGATGCGACTCCTGCCGCGAGGCATGCCTCCTAAATGACGGGGCGCACACCCCGTGCAGTGTGACCACTGGGCTACCGCATGGGGAGTGAAGCTGAGAGCCTCTGGTCCTGCCGAGAGGCAGGGGGAGGCCAGAAGTCGGCAGGGGGCCACATGGAGGGGTGTGGGAAGGGGCTGGCTCCCCGGAGATGGGTTGGGGCACTGCTGCAGGGGGTGGTGTCAGTTTCCTTGGTGCCTGAAGTCAAGATAGTTCCTGGACATCACTAGTAAGGGCTCCTCTGTCCTTTCTTCTTTTATTCTTCTCTTTCTCTGATTTCAAGGATCTTAAGGTCTGGAGGGGGGAAGTGTGGACACTCCACAGAGCAGCTGAGCAAAATAGAGGTGGGGGGTCCAACACCTAGAGGAACAGAGGGGAAATCATGGATGAGGGTGATTGCCGGGGGCCCCTAAGCTGTGTGCACTCTGCTTATCCTCTCTCTGCCATCCAATCCAAAGCAATGGTTCCATCTTTTTGTGTGAAATCTCCAGCCTTTGCCTATACCCAAGTCCTTTCCCTGCTCACTCCATGGCTACTCCATCCCAGGCCCCTCCAGCCACTCTGTAATCCCACTTTGCTTCTAGCTATTGAACCCTCCTAGATTCTTTGCCCTAGAAAACTCCTATGCATCCTTCAAAACCCAACTGAGATATCCTGCCCTCAGTCAAGCCTTTCCTTGATGAGCCGCTGGTAGAGTTAGTTGTACTTTTTATTCTGTAGCCCTTTGCAGTACAGCCAGGGTGAACTGCCCAGGATCAGGTCGTTATCAGGCCTTACCTGTCTTCCCTAGGGGCATCCCCTCCCCGCTTGGGCCCACCTTCTCAGGGGCATAAGCCACCATCTTTCAGGGTGTTCCCTGCTCCTGGCACAGGAGAGCAGCTCAGCCAGATGCGGTTGGGGAAGAATTTCAGTTTGACCCCAAGGAGTATTCTGAGAGCTGCTGGCCAGCTCCTCAATGAAAGCATACTGATGGGATATGCACGCAGCTGGGGCCCTAGGTGTTCCAAGGCATTTGGATGTTGGAATGGCTTTATGAGCATGGAGAGATCTTGCTCGACTGCACTAGAAAAACACACATCGTGAGCCTTGGCTTTGGCTGGTAAAACATCTGTTCCAACGTGTGCTTCTTAATTATTGCCTTGGAGGGGAAAAACATTCCTTAATTGTTCCCAGTAGATTTTAAGCATATTTTATCATGAAAACAAAACAAAACGAAACCCAGAAAACCATGTTTTCTGTCTCTTGAAATAACGGTGGACAAGATGGTCTTTGAACATGTAACCTTTCTGTTAGAAAAGGTCAAGACGTGTCGGGAATCTGAATTCTGGGTTATTCATGGTGCTGGGTTTGACTGGTGTCACTCTGCATCCTCCAGATCTGTCCCCACCCTCGGCTGATGACTGCAGGGGGGCCCAGAGCTGCCCAGAGCTCTCAGGAAAACCCCTCCACTCCTGCCTTAGGTTAGAGGGTCCAGCAGACTTTTTCTGTAAAGAGTCACTTAGTAAATATTCTGGCTTTTCAGACCACGTGGACTTCTTCAGAGCTACTCAACTCTGCCGCTGCAGTGTGAACTTAACCACAGATGATAATGTGTGGCTGTGCACCAATAAAACTTTATTTATAAACAGGCCAATAAAACTTTATTTATAAAACTTTATTTATAAAACAGGCTCCTTTCAAGCTCAGTCCAGGTTAGCCTGTGGGCCCCAGTTTGCCAGGCCCGGCCGGGCATAGCGGGCTGCATCAGTCCTCTCACCACACGTAAGGTAAGGACAGACTCCCTCCTCCAGGGCTGAGTGCCTTCCTCCTAGCATGCCAGGGAGGCCCCGTCAGGGAGTGAGAGCTGTCCCCTCTCCAGGGTCCTGGGACCTTCGGGGCCAGCCTACTGCTGTCCAGCTCCACCCATCTGTCCCTCTGTGACAGCATGGGTAGAAGTGCCTTTGGTGGCATCTCCTGTTTTGGACACCCTGCCTTGCATTGTGTCCCAGGGCCCATCACAGAGGGTCACAGACTGGTGCTTCGTGGCCCCATAGCCCCTGGACAGCATGTCCAGTTGGGAGTCAGCAAGTGTTCTGGGATCCAGCCTCATTAATCCCTCGTGCCGCTCCCTGGGATGCTAGTGTGACCTTTAATCTTTTCCCTCAGCCCCGCCCCAGCCGTTGAGGCATCTCACTGATGTACTAAGAGAAGCCGGTCCATTCGGCCTCTCAGTGTGATTCAGAGATGCATAGCTCCGTACACACTAGCGTCCTTGTGATGACCTGTCCGAGAGGAATGGAGGGAGGGATGGAGGTCCCTGAGCCTTTGGTGCACCTGGCAATGGTACCTAACCCGAAGCCCTGTCCTCCCCAAGTCACCGGTGTGCTGGCCTCCTCGCTGTGTCCACTTTCTCTTTCTACATACATGGGATGTGTATGGCTGTGTGAGGCCAGGCTCAGGGCCAACAAGAGAAACCGCTCTGCAACTTCAAGCAGAAAGGGGTGCCGTACAGGGCACTCTGGGGGGTGACGTTGAGAAATGGACTGTCCCAGGTGTGGGGACACAGTGCCTTAGGGTCAGGATGGGAGTCAGGGAAAGGCACTGAGAAGCAGCCTCAAGGTAGAGTTGCAATGCAGGGAGACGTGGCAGTCTGGGTTTCATAAAATCCCTCCTCTGTAATATGGAGATAATTATACCTAACTCGCAGGGTTGCTAAGAGGCTTAAAATAGAAAGCAAACATATGGCATGCCTGGCACACGGCAGATTTTCAGTAAGAGTGGCTGTAATGGTGATGATGATGGTGATGATTATGATGGTGATGGTGATGATGATGATGATGGTGATGATGATGGTGATGATGGTGATGATGATGGTGATGATGATGATGGTGACTATGGTGATGATGATGGTGATGATGATGATGGTGATGGTGGTGATGATGATGATGGTGATGATGATGGTGATGATGGTGATGGTGACGATGGTGATGATGATGGTGGTGTTGATGATGATGATGGTGATGGTGATGATGATGGTGGTGTTGATGGTGATGATGATGGTGATGATGGTGATGATGATGGTGATGATGATGATGATGGTGATGATGGTGATGATGATGGTGATGATGATGATGGCGATGGTGGTGATGATGGTGATGATGATGGTGATGATGATGATGGTATTGATGATGATGATGGTGATGATGATGGTGATGATGGTGATGATGATGATGATGGTGATGATGATGGTGATGATGATGAGGATGGTGATGATGATGGTGATGATGGTGGTGATGATGATGATGGTGGTGATGATGATGGTGATGGTGGTGATGATGATGATGATGATGGTGATGATGGTGAGGATGATGGTGATGATGGTGATGGTGACGATGGTGATGATGATGGTGGTGTTGATGATGATGGTGATGGTGATGATGATGGTGATGATGATGGTGGTGTTGATGGTGATGATGATGATGATGGTGATGATGGTGATGATGATGGTGATGATGATGATGGCGATGGTGGTGATGATGGTGATGATGATGGTGATGATGATGGTGGTATTGATGATGATGATGGTGATGGTGATGATGATGATGATGATGATGGTGATGATGATGGTGATGATGATGATGAGGATGCTGAGATGATGGTGATGATGATGGTGACTATGGTGATGATGATGGTGATGATGGTGATGATGATGATGGTGATGATGGTGATGATGATGATGGTGGTGATGGTGATGTTGATGGTGAAGGTGGTGATTAGGATGGTGATGGTGATACTGCCCATACTGCTGTTAATTTGACTTACAAAGCTTCTCATTAAATATGAAAGCATCAAGTTTATGGATTGATTGTGTGTTCTATCAATTTTAGGCAGACCTCATCTGTACACTTCCAGTAAAACACACGGTGATCGGAATATTCTCTCTTCTTCTCTTATGAAATCAACTAATTAGGGCTTTGATTGTAAGCAACAAATTGCATCTAATCTACCAACTCCCTTGGTCTGTTGCTGGCTTTCCAGGAGCCCCAGAGGGAGGGACGCAGCCTGGTGTTTGTTTTTCCGCCGTGGATAAGGAAGGAAGGGAAGGAGTATTAAATATCAAAGGTTACTAGGCCGGGCCAATTTGTCTGGAAGATAGAAAAATAAACCCTGCCTCTCTGGAGCAGGCCTCTTGATTCTAGTGAGAGCCAAAGTAAAGAGACAGGCTGTGTTCCGTTTGTGTCTCTGTGCCCTGTCCGAATCCCACAGAGCAGTCATCGTAGTAGCTGATGGGGGCCTCCGTGGGGGCCATCACAGGGGTAATCATCCCCTGGGCGTTGAGGGCGTGTAGAAAGGCGTCCCCACGGTCCTTCCCCTTAGATCCCCCCAACGAGCCTTTGGTGGCTACTGTTGGTTGTCATTCCCTCGTACAGGCCAGGAGATGCAGGTTTGGTCCAAAGCAGCTTAGCTGGTAAATGCCAAAGCTGGGCTTTGAAACCCACCCTGTATTTCTCCTCCCCCAGGCTTTGGGGACACGTTCCTGTAACCCCTCGACTGGGGGGAGGATGGAGCGCCACTGGTCACAAGTCAGGTGAAGGTGCGTGCCACGGCGCGTGTGCCGCGTGGTCTTTGGGGCACCACCCTTCAAAGGAGGGCTGGTCTGTGGAGCCAGGTTCCAACCTCGCTCTGGTGACATCAACTTCCCAGCTCTTTACGCTTTAAAATTTTACTGATCGTACGCATCTAGGCTCTTCTTGGGCTTATGCCTACTTGGACAGTCTCCTTTCAAGGGATCATTTAAATAGGAAATGAGTTCCTGACTTATCATTTGGAGTACTGAGTAGTTCACGTCTGTGACACTTAGGCGAAGACAGCCTCGGTGCAGTGGAAATGAGAGCTCCGGGGGCGGGGGGACTTGGAAATCCGGAGTTGAAGCCGGCCCATCCTGGGTAATTTGAGGCAAAACGCTCAGAGCGCCTGTCTTGGCCCTTCCTCCTCCATCTTTGGGCCGCGTGCGCATGCGCATGCGCCGCGCCTCCTCCGCGTGTTGCCTCGGCTGCACGAGCGCATCCGCCTTCACTTCTCAACACGTCTGCACCGCAGGTCTCGTCCAGACCTTGCTGGACTCGCAGCCTCCACTTCCTGCTCCTATTCTCTTACAGGACACTCCGGCCAGACTCCACCCCTTCTCGCTCGGGGCAGCGGGTGGCATCGCCGCGGTCCCGCCTTGTCCCCACGCAGCTCAGCCGCTCCGGGGCATCTTCTCTTGGCGTCCGTGCCGCCCACTCCGTTGCCCCAGTTCTCCCCACGGTGACCCCAGGCAGGCCTGTCTGTGTCCTTAGGTACCTTCCAGAAAACACCGCCGGCTGGGTCCCAACGTGCCGACTCATCTCTCCCCTGGCGGTGAGGTCCACCCCCTGGCGACATCCCCGTGGCGACAGCGTGGGTGGCTCCAATAACGGCTCCTCCCCCTGTGTGCAGAGCGCCCGACTCTCCGCGGCTCCAGCCTGAAGTCTGGGTGGCCTTCCTGGTCCTCACGACCCCTCTCCCAGGTCTGGTCAGCTCCCTTCTGTCCCCTCCCAGCCTGGCCCAGGCCACTGGCATCCTTGCCCTGGACCGCTGCATTCACCCCCCCCTCCCCAACCCGTCTCCTGCCTCCTAGTCTTTATTCCCTCACTTTCTGCAGGACACTGGAGTGGCTTTGTGCCACGTGGATCAGTCTGCGTTCCCCGTGACCCAGAAGGCCCTTGTCGCTCCACCCCCAGCTCCTCTCCTGCCCCCTGGCCCCGGCTTCCTGCAGCCCCGGGGCCTTTGCACTTGCTGCTTCCTCTGCCAGGAGCGCTTCCCCCCTTTGCCACGTGGCTCTTTCCTCGAGGCTGAGGCTCAGCTTGGAGCTCAGAGAAAGCTCAGAGCTTTCCTCTCCGCCTCAGGGAGGCCTTCCCTGACCACTCGCCCTCACTTTCTCCATCACATGACCGTCTCTTATGGTTTGCGTGGTGCTCTGTGTCCCCGGGGGTTGGGATGGTACATGGCATGGCCGACAGTACCGACTCGTTGCTTGCATGCATGAATACATTTTTGGGGCCTGCGTCTTCATGTATAAGATGAAAGCGATGGCACCTGGACTCCTGCAGGGGGTGGTGACCCCAGGGGCTGCATGCCTTGACCAGGACAGGGCGACCCTCGAGATGCTCAGGGAGGAGAGGAGGGTGCATTTGTTAAGGGTCATTTCTCCGCAAGTCGTGCCCAGAAGATAATTGGATATTCTTCCTGATGCCTTGGCCCTCAAAACACACAGATTGTATCTGTACTTGATGGACTTGTTTAAAAGGACGAAGACACACCTCCCTCACTAGGGAACTTGGGCAGCTAGCGGCCATGCAAGGGAAGAGCTAGGCTTCCATTAGCAACGCCTCTGGGTCACAACTTCTCCTTTTCCTCCCTTTCTGAAGCTGTTTTTCACTTAACCCTTCCTGGCCTCTGCTGCCTTACCTGTGAAATGGGCCTCCTACTAGCCCCTTGCAGGGATGCTGTGAGGGTGGAATCAAGGAGCAGGTAGATGTGTTTTCTGAACTGCAAAGCATCGGTGCTTGCACACAGACACACGCACACACACACCTGTACTTACATGCACACACGTGTGCACACACGTGCACAGACATGTGCGTGCACACAGACACACATGTGCCTGTGTACACACACACACACACACACACACACACACAGTGTCATTGTTTGGAAGCCCCGTGAACCACTTGCCCTTCAGTTTTGAAATCGCTCTCCGGGACGTGCTCTCCCTTTGAAGTCTGGTAAATATTAGAGTGGGGGGTGTGTGCCTTCAGGTTGGTTAATATTGACTCAGAGTTGTCCGTCCGTGGGTGAGCAGAGGAGTCTTCTGGGATCCTGGCTGCATTCCTCCCGGGAGAGTGTGCCTGGCAGTGCCTGGCAAGGGTTTATTCTTAGCTTCATAGGAAACCAACCTCCTTTCTGATGGGAATTTTCAGTGGAAGTCCTTGCTGAGCGTTGGGGAGCGTTTACAAGGAGTTGCCGAGTCAGGCTCTTGTTCGGGGTCCTGATAGGCCAGGTAGCTCTGGGCATCTGAGGCTGCTCAGCTGGCTGGTCCTCCCAGGCTGCCCTGGAGTTCGGCCAGGGCACACTTAGGCCCAGTGTGAATTCGTTTCAGGGTGAGACCCCCAGGCAGCCTTCATGTCCACTGAGCCCCTGGTGGGGTCTCCCCCGCTTGCTGCCTCAGGAATTGACTCTTTCTTCTCTCTCACCTGCACGCCCACACCCCAAATGTAACCTGCCAACGTTCCACCCATCTCCTGGCTCTGTGTGCCCTCCGTGCCAGGACTCTCTCAAACATCCTCGGCTTTTTTTCTCTCATTGCAGATGTTGCTTGCTGAGGCATGATAACACGGTCATTTTAATTAATTAAATTAATTTACTTCGGGTTATAATTAACAAGATCCAGCCAGGTGTAATTCAAGGGGAGAAAGGGATGCTGGAGCGGGTTCTGGAAACACAGCCAGGGGTAGGGAGGCTGGGGCAGGACTGGAAAACTCAGGGGTCTGTGTTTGACTAGAACTAGATTTACAGAGCCAGCCAAGCGGGAGTTGAGACTGGAATAAAATGACAAGACCCGGGCACGGTCTTCATCGGCCTTCAGTCCACTTGAAGTAACGCCTGGGACTCTTCTTTTAAACCCTGGGTTTCACTGTACCCCAGATATGAAAGGTGTGTTTGCCAAGCATAGTACATCTTTTAAATTTTCTTAAATGCTTTTAGTTACTCAAAGCGCTGCATGAACGCACGCTCATGGAAAAGGTGCAAACAGTGTAGACAGAGTCTCAGGTTTCCCTGCAGTTTCCACCCCTATATTGTGGTGCGGGTCCTGCCCACCATCTGAACCCGGGCACAAACTCACACACTCATGGCTGTTTTAGGACACAGTGGGGCTCCTGGCGAGTGTTTGCTCCCACTGTCTTTTTCTCTCCTAACCTCTATCTTCAAGTGTTCTTCACGCCACCCCACGGGGGCTGTCCTCGCTCCTGACAGCCCCATGTCCCTCTGCCCCTCCTTGGGGACCCACCCCGACGTGGTCCCCGGGCCCTCTCTTTGCCCACAGCGGTCCACGAAGGCAGCCTCCTCCAGGCCTGTGCAGCAAGTGCCCCTAAGTCTGCAGTGACCCTCACAGCCACCCAAGGGTACAGCTGAGGCCCCGGGACCCCCGCAGCCCGACGCCAATCTTTCCCTGCAGAGCTCAGATCCGCCCCACCCCTGGCCGCGGGGTGTGCGAGCAGCTCCCGCCCCGTCCGAGGCCTCCCTGACCGCGGCTCAGAGAACAAGAGTCCCTCTGCCTCGGCTCCTGTTTGCTCCATGCGCAAGTGGTTTCCTCATTAAAGTCATCACCGTGCAGTGGAGGCCCCAGGGGGGCCCTCGCCCAGGTCACAGGGACCAGGGCTGCCCCAGCTGTGCTTTGCCTGACCCAGATGTGCTCTGGGCTGGACCTCGCGGTCAGAGAGTGATCTTCCTGCCAGCATTCTCAGCAGGCGTGCTCCCTGTCTCTGTCTATCTCTGTGTCTCCCTTGGTCTCTGTCTTTTGTGTCTCTCTTGTTGTCTCTGTCTCTCTATCTCTGTGTCTCCCTTGGTCTCTGTATCTCTCTTGGTCTCTCTGTCTCTCTATCTCTGTGTCTCCCTTGGTGTCTGTGTCTCTCTTGTTCTCTCTGTCTCTATCTCTGTGTCTCCCTTGGTCTCTGTCTATCTCTCTGTCTCTCTTGGTCTCTGTCTCTCTCTTGGTCTCTCTCTGTGTCTCCCTTGGTCTCTGTATCTCTCTTGGTCTCTTTGTCTCTGTCTATCTCTGTGTCTCCCTTGGTCTCTGTGTCTCTCTTGGTCTCTCTGTCTCTGTCTATCTCTGTGTCTCCCTCAGTCTCTGTGGTCTCTTGGTCTCTGACTCTTTATCTTTCTTACTTTTCTAATACATGACACCTTTATTGAGATATGACTCACACCATACAGTTTGCCCATCTAAAATACACCGTTCAGTGTTTTCAGTCTGTGTACACGGCTGGGTAACCATTCCCCACGGTCGGTAATAGAACATTTTCAACACCGCACACCACTCCCCGGCTCCCACCCTGGGCACCGCTCACCCGCCTCTGTCTCTGGATTTTCAGCTTTCGTCTCAGGCCTGCCCTTTCTCCAAGTCTTCCTGCCCTGGCCTCGGCCCCTACTCTTCCCAGGACAGCGGGTCCCCTCGGGCTGGGGTGGGGCTGCTGGCCTGGCCCCGTAAGCAGGCCACTGGGGGGACCCTGGTCAGTGGCTTCATTTACTCATCACTCAGTTGCCGCGTGTCCGCCCCGGGTGACCACACCCGTTGCCTCTGCTCTGGACTCTGTAGGTGGAGGTGGGCCAGGGAGATGGGCCCAGGGCTGGGGTTTGACCACGACTTGCACTGGAGCCCCTGTGCAGAGGCCTGTGGAAGTTGGAGCGGCCCAGCTGTGTGAGGCACCGGCACCCGCGGGCACTTGACCATCTAGACGCTCTTCCCAAAATGTAATTTGCCCATCATAACAGCCCAGCTGCATCTATTAGGCAAAGTGTTCATATCATCACTGCTTCTATAGCCATGTGCTTCCACTTGTCTTTTTTTTTGGCTGCACCACGAAACTTACGGGATCTCAGTTCCCCGACCAGGGATTGAACCCAGGCCACGACAGTGAAAGCCCGGAATCCTAACAACAATGCCACCAGGGAACTCCCTTCCGTGTGTCTTTTTATCTGTGGGTATTTGTCCCTACCCTCCCCATCAGGAGTTTCAAAAGGGTTGGCCTCTCCATGCGAATAGTAGATGCTCAATAAGTGGACAGGAATAGATTGATTTTTATTGTACAAATCCACAAGAAATGACTATTGGCTGCCTTTTAAAAACGTTAGAAAATGTAAGTACAGAAAATAATAATAACAAAAGATTTACTCCGTCATCCTTTCTCCTTCCTGAGAAAGTAAAGCCCCTTAACTGGTAACATCTTTCCAGACATATTCTTTGCTTTCTATAATACTGGCTTTAAAATGTAAGTGAAATTAGGCTATATCATTGTTCTAAGACTCACGTTTTCTACTTAGACGTTCTTGGATATTTTTCTTGTCAGTTTATATAGGTCTGCCTTCTTGTTTTTGCTACCACTGCCTCGGCAAAGAATGTTCTATGGAGAACAGTATGGAGGTTCCTCAAAAATCTAAAAATAGAACTACCATATGATCCAGCAATCCCACTCCTGGGCATATATCCAGACAAAACTGTATTTTATTCAGAAAGATGCATGCACCCCAATGTTCATTGCAGCACTATTGACCATAGCCAAGACATGGAAGCAACCTAAGTGTCCACTGACAGAGGAATGGATAAAGAAGATGTGGTACATATATACAATGGACTCTTACTCCGCCATAAAAAGAATGAAATAATGCCATTTGCAGCAACACGGATGGACCTAGAGATTATTATACTAAGTGAAGTAAGTCAGACAGAGAAAGACAAATATCATATCACTTATATGTGGAATCTAAAATATGACACAAATGAACTTATTTACAAAACAGGAAGAGACTCAAAGACATAGAAAACAAACTTATGGTTACCAAAGTGGAAAGAGGAGGGGAGGAAGGACAAATTAGGAGTTTGAGATGAACATATATAGACTACTATATATAAAATATAGATAGCAAGGACCTACTGTATAGCACAGGGAACTATATTCAATATCTCGTATTAACTTATAATGGAAAAGAATCTGAAAAAGAATATACATATATATGTATAACTGAATCACTTTGCTGTACTTGTCTGAAACATTATAAATCAACTATACTTCAATAAAAAGTTGTTTGTTTTGGGAAAAAAAAAGAAAAGAATGTTCCAGAATGATTCCCACTTTCCTTTATTTTAGAACATTTTTGCCATCTCCAGGTTTTCTCTTCGTTTTTTTCCTTTTGTATTTTACTTGCAGACTTTCTATTATTATGTATTTTATATGCACGTGCAAAGCTCTCTGTAGATGGTCTTAAAAAAGTGGAATCACTGGCCGTGGGATGTATGGACTTTAAATTTTTGTAGATTCTGCTGAGCTGCTGTCCAAAGTCTTTGCAGCAGTTGAGCTTCAGCTGACAGCCTCCAGGGCCCGTCCACCCCTCCTCCTGGCCCCTCCGATGAACAAAAATGCCCTCCTGTTGACCTTGCGTTTTCATTTCTCTGAATTCTCGTCAGATCGCCCTGCGAACAGGCGTCTTTAGAGGATGCCTGTGCCACCGCTTTACGAACAGATTTCTCCTTCCTTCTGTGCAGGACAGCTGTGCCCGCGTGCTGCTTTTTCGGGGGGGAAATAAGGAATTGAAGAACTACAACAGCCAGACCCCATTCCAGGTAAGCGGACTTCTCAAACCCCGGAGGCGCCGCGTTGTCGCGTCCCCGCACATCCTCTGTGTGTGTTGACGTGAGCTCAGCCCTCTCGTCGGGGACGGGGTCTGTGTGTGGAGCTGCGGCCCTGTTTCAGTTTGCCAGTCCACACTGGCTTCCTTCCATTTAGACCAAACAGCATCGCTAAGGCAGCGATGCGTCCAGGTGGGCGGTTCACGAAGGCAGCTTGGGAAAGGCAGCAGAGGCGTGGATGCCGTTCGTTGCAGCAGCTGTGGGGCAGTCCTGGCTTCGTGCTGATCCTGGGAATGGGGAGATCTTGGTAAGAATCTCCCGGGAGGGAGCTGCCTTGCCGTCATCCGGTGCCCTCACCCGGCCTGCTCTCCTCGGTGGAGGGTGAACGACCCGGTCCAGAGTGGCCGTGGGGTTACATGATGGAGCGAAAAGCCAGGGTCCTGATTTTTTTATATTGTGGTAAAATATGTATTACACAAAATGTACCGTCGTAGTCATATCAGTGTGTACCATTCAGTGACCTTCAGCACGTGCACGATGTGGTAGCATCACTTCTGTGTACTTAAGAGCTTTTTCATCACCCCAAGGAAAACTGTACCCACCGGGAGTTACTCCCTGTTCCCCCCTCCCGTGGCCCCTAGGCAACCACTCATCCACTCTCTGTCCCTGTGGACGGGACAATGTCTTCTGGACATTTCATGGGGATGGAATCGTACAATAGGTGGTCTTTGGTGTCTGGCTTCTTTCACTCAGCATTGTGTTTTCAAGGTCCATCTGTGCTGTAATGTGTATCGCTGCTTCATCCCTTTTTATGGCTAATATCCCATTTGCTCATGGAACTTTGAGGCAGCTGGCCAGGTGGTTTAGGGTGGAAAAACTTTTTTTTTGGCTATAACTTTTTCAAAGTTACAGAAATGCTTTCTCATCCTAAATACAGCCCTCTCCACTCGAACTGAACATTGAGGTGACTGCGATTCTTTTTATTTGGAAATAATTTTTACATCTTATTGAGCTGAGAGAGGGCTTTCATTTAGACCTGGCTTCCACGGGCGACTTGACTAATGCTCTCCTTAGATATTACTAATACAGACGGGCTTGATGCCTTGAAAATGAACCAGTTCAATCCCCAGACTGGGCTGGATGTCTAACAATCACCATTAACCACTTTGCTCAGTTCATGAGAACTGACGGGCCTGGATTTTACTCGGAATCCATGGCTTGAAGATATATAATGGGAAATGGGTCATGGAGGCGAGTTCCTGCTGTGCTAATGGGACTATAAAGACTACGATTTCGCCCCAAAAGCATGTCTTCTTTCCAGTGGTGATGATGAGGGAGCCGTGGGCTCTTCCCACTTCGCGCTGGGACACATCTGCCCTTTTGGGCTCAGCAGTGGGTTGGTTTAAATATTTTGTTGCCATTAAATAACATCTTTCTTTGGTCCTTTTTTTTTTTGAAGTCAGAACGGTGCCTAAATTGCTTAGAAAAGAGCAGCCAACGCCCTTTGATTCATGGTAAATGCGTAGATGATAGAACAGAGCCATTTCTCCCCTTCTGGGCAGAAGTTTGTAACCGCCACCTGGTGCTCCAGGGGAGTGAGTTGTGCACGGCGTCCAGGACAGAAGGTCACTGTCAGTGACCTCCCTGTGAATCCCCACTCCTGTCCCATCACCACGGGCAGCGACCACCTAGGGCAGGGACACCCCTTCTTCCAGGAGGCCTGGCAGGAAGCTTCGTGCCCCCTCCTGGCAGCAAATTCGCACCAGCTCAGACCCAAGGCCATCTGTCTCTATTTTGCTAACGATAATCAATGAAGTGCCCCAAATGGTTCAGGAAGACAATTATGCAAACACGCTTGAATAATAGGACTTTGTGCCCTGCAGACACTGTTCGTGTAACGGGCGGAACCGAAGCCTCTGGGATGCTTGCTCTGCACTCCCAGCGCGGGCTCCGACGGCGTGTGTCGGGAGCTGGTCTCCCCCTCGTGTCTCCCCACCTTCTCGTGTTTTCATGGCACAAAGAGACTTAATTCAGTCTTTGGAGCCTTGCCTGTAAAATGTCCCCAGCATTCACGGTCCTTCCCCTCCCAGTGATGAATCAACACGGTTGATTTCGGGGGGAATGATGGCCTGCCCCATCATTTAACAAGGATCGAGTATGTCCACCTGGGAAGCTTTGATGATATTCAGCTGCTGTTGTGAATGTGGGCTTTTCTAAGAAACCTTGGAATATTTGACAGACTTCATCTGGCCAAGCTTTGCTTAATGATTTAATCCAAAGGCTGCAGCAGCAGCAGCAGCAGGACTCAGGGACTTGAGAGAAATGCAGATTCTCAGGCATCCCCTCAGGCACCCGGAATCTGAAGCCTGGGGGCAGGGGTTAGGGTCCTGTGTTGTCACAAGCCCCCTAGAGACCCTGACGTCCACTCAGGTTTGAGAATCAAGAGAGACAGAGGTGAATTTCTGAAGGAAGAGGAGGAGGAGTACTCACAACATTACTTGTGATGGTGGTGATGGTGGTGATGATTGTGATGGTGGTGATGGTGGTGATGATTGTGATGGTGGTGATGGTGGTGATGATGGTGATGGTGGTGATGGTGGTGATGATGGTGAGTGATGGTGGTGATGGTGGTGATGGTGGTGATGGTGGTGATGGTGGTGATGGTGGTGATGATTGTGATGGTGGTGATGGTGGTGATGATGGTGATGGTGGTGATGGTGGTGATGGTGGTGATGATGGTGACTGAGTCAGCCCGGGCTGCCATAACAAAGTACCACAGGCTTGGGGGCTTAAACAACAGACATTTATTCCTCATAGTCTGGAGGCTGCAAGTCCAAGATCAACGTGCTGGCAGATCTGGTTTCTGGTGAGGACTCTCTTCCTGCACCTACTCATTGGTATTTCTTCTGTGCAACATGTAGAAAGAGGGAGAGAGAGAGAAAGAGAGAGAGCTTTCTGGTGTTTCTTCCTCTTCTTGTAGGAACAACAATCTCCTCTGATTAGGGCCCCACCCTTATGACTTCATTTAAACTTAATTACGTTTCTAAAGGCCCTATCTACAAGTATCCTCACAATGGGGGTTAGAGCTTCAACATGTGAATTCTGGGGGAGACAGTTCAGTCCATAACATTGATGATGATGTTGGTGGTGTCGATGGTGATTAGGGTATTGGCGATCACAGTGATGATGACGAATCTTCCCAGTTGCACAGAATCTTTTTCTAAAAAAATATTTATTTGTTTGTTTGTTTATTTGGCTGCACTGGGTCTTAGTTGCGGCATGTGGGATCTTTTAGTTGTGGCGTGCATGTGAGATCTAGTTCCCTGACCAGGGACCGAACCCAGGCCTCCTGCATTGGGATCGTGGAGTCTTGGCCACTGGCCCACCTGCGAAGTCCCCAGTTGCACAGAATCTTAAAGCTCACAAATGCTCTTCTGTATGTTCTCGTTTAATGTTCAGCAACCCAACAAAGTAGGCATTTTTTTGCCCAATTTATAGGACACGTGGCATTAGAGATGTAAGCCTAGGAGTCCTGAATCAGTTCGTGGCCGAGTCTGCGACGCCCAGGCCTTCTGAGCACCGGTCCAGGGCTCTGCGGTCTGGGGTGAGGCAGGTGCATCCTTCTGGCCTGTGATTTATCTTGCATCCTGAGATGGAGTGCACAGCATCAGGGATTCCTTGCTTTTTGGGTCGCTCAGTCCAAGGGAGCAAACGTGTCCTGGTTCTGAAGATAAAGAGGAATGGGATGGAAAGGATTCTGCGGAGGTGGAAGGTCTAAGTGAAGGGGGAGTACAGCTGGGGTGGTGGACAGAGGAACGGCCATCTGCGGGTCGGCCGTGGTGTCCGCTGGGTTAGGCGCCGGTGCATGAAGGTGCTGTGTAGGCGTGGTTCACATCTGCAGTTGACTCAGTCAAGGAGATGAACCTTCCGTGATGTGGTGGGCCTCATCCCATCAGTCGGAGGCCTTGGGAGCAAAAACTGGGGTCCCGAGAAGAAGGAATTCTGCCTCCACACTGTAACACGGAGACCCCGCCTAGGGTTCCCGCTGCCGGCCTGCCCCACTATCACATGGGCCAATTCCTTAAAATAAATCTGTGTGTGCGTGCGTGTGTGAGTGCGTGTGTGTGTGTGTGTGTGTGTACACATCCAATGGGTCTGCCTCCCTGGAGAGCTCTGGCTGATACCCGGGAGGATTGATTTGAACCCTTCTTGCCCCCAGCAGCTCCATTCCAACGGGCCTTCGTGGTTTTGGAGGGAAGGATTCCGGCCCCTGCTTTTTTGGGGAAGCAGCTCTCCCCTGACACGTGTCACCGCTGTGTCCTCCGCAGGGGCCCATCAGATGTCCAGAGGCAGAGAGGGAGGGGAAGATGAGGAGGAGCGGGAAAGGCAATGAGAGACATTCTGGAAGGTCTGACGTCCAGTTGTCATACAGGGAGGGGCATGTGAGGACAAGATGCGGGGGGACAGAGAAGTCCTGGCCGTGGGGTCTTTTTGGTGAACATCGTGCCCAGGAACGCTGGCTGCCGCCCAGGGAGCAGGGACTCCTTGCCCCGCCGGGCACTCAGTCTTTAACACGCGTCATTCATGATGCAGGTTCCCATCGTCCCCACTGGATGGAGAGGTGGGTGGGCACCGGGGTCCGCAGCTCGAAGGGGACAGTGAGGGTTGCCCACGGCCCGGGGCCCTGAGTCCTTCCTCCACTGTCACTCTGGATGTAAAAGGAGGAGAAAGGCCGGAGCCAGGAAGGAGGGGTTTTAAATTCCTCGGGTCTTAGGCAGTAAATCACGGGGCCGAGCCGGGCCTTGGCAGATGCCCATAAATCCGTTTCCTGGAGCCCCTCCCTCTGTGACGGACGCTCTGATGCCCAGGAACTGGCCGTGCCGACGCATGTTCTCTGGGGGCCACTGCACTCACAGGAATGACCTTGGGTCTCTCCTGAAGTGACAGATCCCGGCTCTTGTCCTTCAGGTCTATGAGCATCTCCCGGAGCTCTGACGGCGCTCGCTCCTCGAGGGCACAGCTGGGGAGGGATGGAGATTCTCTCAGGTCGCACTTGACGCCGTGCAATGCAGCGACGCCTTGCGAGTGACCGAGTCTCCCCGTCCTTCTCCGTGTGCTCCAAGCCGCCGCTGCTGGGGTGGAAGACGGCCCGGAGACAAAGGCAGCCTGACACTTTGGGGGGTGTTCGCGTTCCGGATGTTGTACCTTTTCTGGGAAGTCGATGAAATCCGCTCAGCAGGCACTTCGATGCCCTGTTTCCTCCAGTTGTCTTTCTGAACTTCTTTCTTCGTTAGTGATTCAACAGTAAGACTTCAGCAGCATTCTGTCGAAATCCACACAGATTGTAGAGCAAAGTCAAGGCGATGTCGTTCTCTCCTGTGACCTTATGCTTCCCCGTTGCATGTCATGGGCAGGGTCCCAGGCCCTCTCCTGCTGTGCTGCCTTCTGCGCCACAAATGGCGCGAGGTGACATTGCGAAATTGCAGAGTTAACACAGAACTGCATTAAAGGCACAGGCACACACGTGCACACACACAGACACATAGACACACACACATACAGATACACACACACACACAGACACATGGACATGCACACATGCACACATATAGACACAGACACATGCACACACACATACACATGCACACACACCAACACATATGCACACGTGCACACACACAGACACGCATGTGCGCGCGCACACACATGGACACGCACACGTGCACACACATACACATACACACACATCAGCACATAGACACACGTGCACACACACACGGACGTGCACACGTGCACACACGCAGGCCCTCTGGAGGAGCGCGTCTAGCTCCGGGTTCGGAGGCCGTGACCATGCCTGTAACTTCATCCCCGCCAGGCACACCATGGCTCCTCCCCTCGTCCTCTGAGGCGGTCACGGGGCCCCCTTCTCCCGACTCCTGCTCAGGGAGACCAGCACCCACGTGACCCCTGTGCGCCATCCACGATGGACCCAAAGACAGATCCCAGCTTGACCTGCAGCTCACCTGGACCCGTGCCCCTGACCTCACACCTGGGCCACGTGGATGTCCCGTGTCTGGGTGGGTGGACCAGCCGGGGGAGGAGCGGGGACTGTGGTGGGAGGGGAGGGCCAGACCCGCATGGGCACAGCCGCCACCAAGTGAAACAGGTACATCGTGGCAGGTGACAAGAAGAGAAAGCAGGGCTGAGTGAGAGGCCCGAGGACACAGGTGTGAGGCGGTGACACATCCGTGGAGCGGAGGCGGGGGCCACCGTGTGGGGAATGGGCACAGCATTCCAGGGGGACGGGGCATGAGCAAAGGCCAGGGGTCTGGGAGGAACGTGGCGTGTTCGGGAAGGAGGCGACCCCTGCGGCAGGCACGGGGCGAGGGCTGCAGGGGCCCCCACGTGGAAGGGCAGTGTTCTGGGCTAAATAACGGCCCCAGAAGATTTAGGTCCTAATCCCCAGAACCTGCAAATCTGACCTTGTATGGCAAGGACTTTACAGAAGGGGTTAAGCATCTTGAGGTGGGGCGTTACCCTGGATTATCCGGGAGGACTCGGTGTCATCACAAGGGTCCTTCTTACGGGATATGCACAGAGGAGGCCATGTGAAGACGGAGGCAGAGGCTGGAGGGACACGGCCACAAGCCAAGGAGCACCTGCAGCCCCCAGAAGCTGGAAGAGGCAGGAAAGACCCTCCCCTGGAGCCTCTGGAGGGAGCACGGCCCTTCCCACACTTTGGTTTTGGCCCAGTGATAACTGATTTTGGACTGTGGTCTCCAGAACTGGATAAGGTTCTGCTGCTTGAAGCCAGTTGTTTGTGGTTGTTTGTTCCAGTGGCCCCAGGACACTGACACAAGACCCCACTGGTGGTTGTCAAGTTGCGAGCTCACAAGTTCCCACTGCCCAAGTCCCCGGGCGCCCTCCTGCCCGGCCCTGCACTAGGCTCCCTCCTTGGTTTCCCTTCTGCCCTCTGTGAAAATTGTCACCAGCTTGGGTGCATCTCTGGTCTCTGCCACCAATGAAAGCTACTAGGAAAGCCACGGTGTGGGAGCTGGGCCATACAGCCACCCGAAGGTGACATCTGCATTGCCCGTGGTGTGTCAAGTCCCACATTGGCCGCTGTGACAAGTCCCACAGGTGGGGTGGCTCAGACAGCAGGCGTTTATTACTCACGGTCCCAGAGGCCGGGGAGGCCAAGATCAAGGTGCCAGCCCTCTGGTTCCTGGCGAGGGCTCTCTTCCTGGCTTGCAGATGGCCGCCTTCTCTCTGTGTCCTCACGTGGCCTCTCCACTTTCAAACCCCCTTCACGTGTGCTCTGTGAGAAGCAGCATTTAAACCCTCACAGGGTGGGTTAGGAAATATCAGGTTTCATCTGAGCCCTTTCCATGAGTGACAGTGAAAAACTATTTTTTTCTGTCCAGCCAGATTCTTTTTGCTTCTTTGGGTGTGTTTCTCTGGTGTGTTTCGAAGCAGCTCGGTGGGGCGGGAGCAGGGCACCGCTGGTACCTGCCTCATGTCTTGTGATCTGCTGACCTTCCACGGGGCAGACCACATGCCACGGGCCGGGGCACCCAGCTCTCCCACACTTGTTGGTGGAATAAGCCACAGTCTGCAGTTTGCCACCTGCCATCCAGATGGTGGATCTCAACCCAGAGACTTTGTGGCCTGCCCAGAGTTTTTTAAAAACTAAATTCTTTGCCAACATTTAAATATCCAGAAATTTCATGTAAACATTCCGATTTCCAGCTCCCCTCGAATAGTTAGGAAGAGTGGGCACACGCAGGCAGCCTTTGTGTGTGTTGGCATTTGGCCAGGTTTGGGGAGCACTGCCCCTTTGGGGAGGTCGCCACTTGCCAGCCTGCTGCAGAGTCCCTCCCGCTCCTTACTGCCCACCCCCGCCTGCCTCTTCCGCTTTGTGGCCTGGCTGGTCTCTCTGAGCACTTCTGCCCGTGATCCCTGTTTAGGGCATGCGGTCGGGGAAGCCATTCGTTTTTAAGTAGTTTCTTTAAAAAGTTCTTCTTATTTGGGATTCAGACTCTGTGTTCCCATAGAAACAGGGAAGAGGAAGTCGTGTTTCTAGATTCGGGCATAGGAACCTGGGAAATCCGTGTTTTGGCTGATCTACTGTGCTGATCTATGACGAAGAAGAATCGGGTTTCAAGTTCATTATTCCAGCCAGTACACACAGAGTTCCTGGTTAGAGCCACGCTCCCTTCTAGGTGCCGGGAAATGCGTCAATGAACAGCGACGCCCCTGCTCTCATGGAGTGCGCATTAGTCAGACTGATGGTGAACAATTAAACAGATATACAGGGACTGCGTCAGGGTTGCTGACTTACTTGAAGGGAAGCAGGGTGAGCGGGTAGTGACACAGGGGTGTCTCTCTACCAGGCTGTATCATGATGGGAGCCTTGCACGACCTCTGATGTTTGAGCAGAAGCCAGGAACGAGGGAGGGGGGAGGGAGTGGGCCATGCAGATATCTGGGGGATGGGAACTGGCACGTGCAAAGGCCCTGGGGTCAGAGCATGCCTGGCATGTTTGAGGAGCAGCAAGGAGGCCAGCCAGTGGGGGAGCGGGCAAGTGGAGGCCAAAGAGGCCCCCGTGACTCGGAAGGACTTTGGGCTTTACTCTGAGCAAGACGTGCAGCACCCACAGGACAGAAGAAAACTAAAATGGGAATCAACCCATCCCATCTGACAGCCCACCATGGTCCCATATGAAAAGCAGGGATGATTTTTACCCTTTGAATGACATGAGTGAGGGGTGCCCCACGAACTGAACCAGCTTGGGGTCAGGACAGGGAGATTTTCCTAATTAATCGGTTGGTTGATTGATTGTGCAACATTGGGGGAGGGGTGGCAAGGTGGAGAACAAGACTGTGACAGATGTGTCTCGAGGTCAGAATCATGAGGGCCCCGGGGGGCCCTGGGTAGGCGCCTGGTCAGGGGCAGGGAGTGAGTCATCAGAGCTCTTCCCCGGAACCCCTGCACCGCAGCTGAGGTGGGAAACCCAGGTTTCACAAGTTTAAAGTTGCGCAGCCTGTCCCCCTAAACAGAGCGCTGTGCGGCCAGCCTTGAGACCCCCCCACCCCCACTCCCGTCCCCAGGCACGTGGGCAGGGCTAGGCCGGGGCCCAGGGAGGTCAGCTGGCAGGTGCTGATGTCCACGAGCTGAGAAAAGCACGCCCAGTCCTCAGGTAACATGTGAAGTTCAGGAAGCATGTGGGCACCTGACCCTATTATGTAAAAATGAAGGAGAGACGGTCACGGGTCCACAGCACCAGGATGGGGAGAGAAAAGAAGCGAAGAGCATTAGGGAAACTGCCCCACCTGCCATCAGTGCACAGAGCTAGGAGCCGGCCCAACCTCGGGTCAGGACCCCGGAGACTCTGGGTGTGGAAGCAAGGCTCCTCTGTGTTGGGGATTGCAGGTAAGGCTGGAAACGGGTGTGTTGGTTGAACCTACTAGGCCCGTTTGACCAGGCTCATGGGGACCTCGCTGACCTCACAGCTTCCAACTCACTCCCTCTGCCCCAGACACCCTGGCCCCTGCTGTTCTCAAGCACGCCAGACACACGCTTGCCCCAGGGCCTTTGCACCTGCTGTCACCTCTGTGAGTAGGACCCCTCCCCCAAGTATCCTGTGCTTCATTCCCCCCCATGAAAGCACCCGGGGGGCGTCCTCCTGCTGGCAAGAGCAACCTACCACATCCACAGTTTCCATTCTGCATGCAAATGCTTCAAATAGAAAATAGGAACAGACAGCTGAGAATCACCAGTCATTAAGGGAAAACTGCCAACATGAAAGGCAGACACCAAACAAGCAGAAATAAAGATGATGGGTAGAAACCGAGAAATTTAGAGAATGGAAGAGGACTTCAAAAATATATACCCCAGGGACTTCCCTGGTGGTCCAGTGGGTAGGACTCTATGTTCCCAATGCAGGGGGCCCAGGTTCAATCCCTGGTCGGGGAACTAGATCCCACATGCATGCTGCAAGTAAGAAGTCTGCATGCCACAACTAAGAGCCCACATGCCACAGTGAAGACCTGGCGCAGCCAAAATAAATAAAATAAATGTTTAAAAAATATATATATGTGTATGTACCCGATCTCCTCAGTGTGATAAGAGAGGATAAAGCATTTGTGAAGTGAGGGTTGAAGGGGCTCATGACAAGTAATAATGGCAGCTGAGCTATGAGCGCAGCCTTGCTGAAGAGGACCGGAGATGGACGGGAGAACTGAGCCGTAAGGTAATCCAGGAGTTGGGAGGGGGTTTGACACCTGAATGACGGAATTTCCAGAGAGAGCGGAAGAAATCAGCAAAGACATCATTCAAGACAATGCCACCAAACAGAAGGACACGAGATTGGCAATTGGAAAGGCCCCTGAACTTCCAGCATCAAATGTGAGCAAGTGTCCACAGCAAGGACGGGGCTTGTGAGAGCCCAGAACTTCGGAAATAAAAATAAAAATACGATCCTTAAATTTCAGAAAGGGAAAAGCCATTTCCATATGGAGGATCGGGGGTCAGACATTTCAGCAACAGCACCGGAAGCTCATGGACCGTGAATTTCATCCTCCAGGGCAGATGTCACCTGGAAACCAAGGCAGCGGAGAGATGGCCGGATGTGCTTGCACCTGGAGAGGAGGGCTCTGTCAGGACCTGGTGATCCATTGATTGTGGGTCAGTAGAAGAGCAGATTTTTAAAGGTGGCTGTTATTCACTCAAGGGAGAGAGACCCATACTTGGCTGGCTGTCTCGGCTGCGGGAAAGATGGAGTTAGCCATCCTAATGTAGACGCGGGGTGATGATTAACCAACGCAGGGGACACACCTGTACTGGGCTGTATGGTGGATGAGCTGAGCCCTTGTCTTCCCCAGCAGGATGTCGATAACTGATATTTAAATGGAAAGAAATCAAGACAGAGCACCAGGAGTGCGCTGTTTAGAAGTAGGCGGCAAAGGACTGAGAAAGCAAGTAAGTGTGAACATGGTCAGGGTGTGGACAACCGTGTAGAAGGATTTGACTTTTCAGACCGTGCATCCAGGTGTGTGGCACCTATAGAAGCAAAAATCTGATTTCATTTTTTTTAAGGCAATCTTTCCTGTTCCCCCTTCCCCCTTACCATGAGCTCACCTTTGCCCGGTGATCTCCTATTCACCCTTCAAAACCAAAGCTCTCCCTCTGCAGGCTGCTCTCCTGCAGCCTTGGGCTGTCCCAGTGGTGCTTTCCTTTTGGTGCCCGTGTTACTTGATATGCACCTGTAACATAATGTGTCGGCGTGGATGGTTTCTGCGTCGGTCGCCCAGCTACACTGTAAAGTTCTTTGAGGAGAGGATGCCCTGTCTCTTCCATCTCTGGAGTCCGAGCGCTCAGCGGCAGGTGAGGAACACACCTAACTGGAGGTGGAATGAGCTGTGACTGGGCAGCTGTCCTTGGTCACCCGTCAGGTAATCTTTGTAATTCCTCACACTGGCCACTAAGTGGCAGCATTAACTTGGGACGGCTCGGTCCAGGTGTGCAGGTGGGGCGGCCAGGGTGCTGCTGGTTTTTTTTTTTTATTGGAGTGTCGTTGATTTACAATGTTGTGTTAGTTTCAGGGGTACAGCAAAGTGATTCAGTTATACGTACACATATATCCACTCTTTTTTAGATTCTTTTTCCCATATAGGTCATTACAGAGTATTGAGTAGAGTTCCCTGTGCTATACAGTAGGTCCTTATTAGTTATCTGTTTTATGTATAGTAGCGTGTATATGTCAATCCCAATCTCCTAATTTATCCCTGCCCCGCTTACCCCCTTGTAACCGGAAGTTTCTTTTCTACATCCTTAACTCTATTTCTGTTTTGTAGATAAGTTCATTTGTACCCTTTTTAAATTTTTTTAATTTAATTTAATTTAATTTAATTTTTATTTATTTATTTATTTTTGGCTGTGTTGGGTCTTCGTTTCTGTGCGAGGGCTTTCTCTAGTTGTGGCAAGCGGGGGCCACTCTTCATCGCAGTGCGCCGGCCTCTCACTGTTGCGGCCTCTCTTGTCGCAGAACACAAGCTCCAGACGCGCAGGCTCAGTAGTTGTGGCACACGGGCTTAGTTGGTCTGCGGCATGTGGGATCTCCCCGGACCAGGGCTCGAACCCGTGTCCCCTGCATTGGCAGGCAGATTCTCAACCACTGCGCCACCAGGGAAGCCCTGTACCCTTTTTTTAGATTCCGTATAAGTGATATCATATGATATTTGTCTTTCTCTGTTTGACTTACTTCACTCAGTATGACAACCTCTAGGTCCATCCATGTTGCTGCAAATGGCATTAGTTCATTCTTTTTTTATGGCTGAGTAATATTCCATTGTCTATGTGTACCACATCTTCTTTATCCATTCCTCTGTTGATGGACATTTAGGTTGCTTCCATGTCATGGCTATTGTAAATAGTGCTGCAATGAACACTGGGGTACAGGATGCTGATGATTGATGTTTACTATTTCTATCCTGAAGAAACACATCCTGAATGTCAGTCCTGGAATTGTTCATCAATTTGAAGTGAAGTAGAAATGACCCTGTATCAGTCAGCTCCGGCTGCCATAACAGAAGATCACAGATGGGGCAGCTTAAAGAACAACATTTATTTCTCACAGTTCTGGAGGCTGGAAGTCTGAGATCAAGGTGCCACCCCCTCCGGTGCCTGGTGAGGGCTCTCTTCCTGCCTTGCAGATGGCTGCCTTCTCACTGTGTCCTGGAGAGAGAGATCGCTGGTGTCCCTTCTTATAAGGGCACTGATCCCATCGTGACCTCCTCCAACCCTCTTCCCCTCCCAAAGGCCCCACCTCCAAATACATTCCATTGGGGGTTAGGGCCTCAACACAGGAATTTGGGAGGGGGGAGGACACATTCAGTCCTTAAACCCAAACCGCAAGACCGGGAGACGTTTTGGGCCAAGGTTTTCTCAGTTTGCTGTAATGCTTCTGTTATCTGTAGTTTCACATTTGACTTTGGATGGTACCCTGCTGTCCCTCTGCAGACGTAATTCTGGGAGCAGTCATGCGTACACGTGTGTATCAGGTTAGAAAACTACCCAGTTCATCAGAAAACGCCCCTGCAGCTTTCTAGAAAGAGGGAGGAGGGTGGAGAGACTGGCGTTTACTGAGTGTCCACTGTGGACCGTGCAGGGGGATTTTATTGGGAGAATGTGGTCCTCAGATGCCCTGCACGTTTAAAAATCTTGAACCCCTTTTACAGATGAGCTAGTAAAGGCAGAATTGAAATTTGGGGCTGTCAGACTCCAAACTTACATCCCGTCTCTAATCGGCCCATCTGCCTCCTGGGATTCAAGCTGATGACCCCCTGTTAATCTTGGTCTCCCCGCCCAGAATGAATGCAGCCTCTGCCATCACCATGGTGTTCCCACAGGTGAACTTGCAGGTTGGCTAATGAGCGAGGGGCCCCCCAGGACCCCCGCTCGGTACTTGTTGGTTCAAGTTGGTGTTTCTCCCATTTCTTTCCTAATTGCCCTCCTGCCCCCCGTGACGTTTCTATACCGCAGATACACTGTGAATCCTTTTTAGGCGCTGTCCCTATGGCTGCGCTTTATGCATGAAAAGAAGAGAATATCTTTGTCCCCCTGAGAACCAATCTTCATCTCCTTTGAGAATGGCTTAAGGCATCTGAGCTTTCTGTTTTTGGGAAAATGCCAGTTTTTGTATATAATTAAGTCACTTCTGTTGGGGCTCGTCAGAGAGGAAAAGGACAATAGGAGAAGGGCAGAAATATAGGAGCTCCCCGGCTGCAACAAACTGACGATTACTGGGTGGCTTATAACGGCACAAGTGTATCTTCTCACAGTCTGGAGGCCAGAACTTTGAAATCAAGGTGTCAGCAGGGCCGCGTTCCCTCCCAAGGCTCTAGGGGAGGGTCCTTCCTGCCTCTTCCAGCTCCTGGGGGCTCCGGGGTCCCTGGGCTTGTGGCTGCATCCCTCCCGTCTCTACCTCTTCTTCATGTGGCCTCCTCCTCATCTGTATTCAAATCCCCCTCTGCCTCCCTCTCATAAGGACACCTGTGATGACATTTAGGGCCCCCCCCGGATAATCCCGGCTTATCCCATGTCCCCATCTCAAGATCCTTAACTTTATCACACCTGCAGACCCCCCTTTTTGCCATGTAATCTCTGGTCAGTTTCCAGAGATTTGGACCTGTTGTCTTTGGGGGGCCATTAATCTGACCACATGAGAGGGAAAGAGTAGCCAAGCAGAGTAGAGGGTTCTGGATGGGACGAGGGCAGAGCGACCCCCGCCTTAGAACTGCCTTCCCAGACCTGGTGGGGGAGGGGACAGAGGCACGAGAACTTCTGCAGGTCCAGGTGGACCAGGGAGGCCAGAGTGACCGAAACCCAAAGGCCTTGAGCCATGGGTGGAACCCCGGGCACGGGGCAGGGCCGATGGCAGGCAGACGCTGAGGAGCTCCCAGCGAGACCTGCAGCCTGGGATGGGAGGTGACAAGGAGCTGCCTGGGGCCATCATCTTGACGCCCCTGGGACCCATCGGTATGCCTCCCCCATTCTGTAGATCCCTCCTGCCCCCACCCCATCCCGGCCGTTACCCCCTCAGCCCTGAACCCTGTGAGCGACTCCCGATTCCACCGGCCTCTCCCCGGCTCCCGGCCCCCGGTGACGGTCCACGGGGCGGAGTCCATTCCTGCACCTCCCAGCTGCGAGGCCGCCTCCCTTGATTCCCATCTCCCCCGCTTCCCTCTTGCGCTGCCTGACTCTGACCTCTGGGACTTTGCAGATGCTGTTCCCTCTGCCTGGAGCTGCCCTCCCTCCCCGTGCGGCTCAGCCAGCTAGGTCAGGGCTAGGGCCCCCAGGGAAGCTCCAGCCCTTCCCGGAAGTGGGGTGCGGTGCCCCAGCAGCTCCCCTCACCTGTGTCGTCATTGCCTCCGGGGTCTTCGTCTGTCTCCCCTACAGGTGGTGGGTCTCCAGGGGGCAGAACCTCGTCTCGCTCCCTGTGGGTCCTCAGATGACCCTCTGTGGGTGGTCAGTAAATGTCTGCTTATAGGTTGAATTTCAGTGAACAGAACTGTCTCTACGTGGATTTTTTTTTTTTTAATGTTCCATCAGTTTTAATTTTTAAATACGATTGTCACATTGGGAAAAATGAAATAAACACAGTAAAGTAAACTGTACAAAGGCAAAGTAGAATAACAAAAAATATTTTACTGAAACATAAGATTTACAGAAGTTTCCAGACAAGCCATACAAAATGGTCACAAGCTTTTTCTTGAAGGGAGGATTCTACACTTGACAGCAAAGTCACAGTGTTATTAGTGAGGGCTGTCATGTTTGTTTAATGTTCCCATTTTGGTTCAGACAATCAAGCTTGTCCATCTACAGTGTCTAAATAAAGTTAGACTTGGCTAGAGAGCATATTCTAAAGAACTGGTTAGCTGCTTTTAACCAATGCAATTAGATCACCATAAAAAGGGGGAAAGGAGCCCATAAAATTAAAATAAAACTACCTTCCCACCACCACCAAAAAAAAATAATAATAAATCTACCCAGATTTTTATAAGTGCTCCAGTGGCCTCCAGCCCTTTAAGCCTTGTGATGCGTTTACCCCTTGGGTTAACGTGAGTGTCCGTTTTGAGGGACTTGCCCTTCCTCGTTGGGGAGGGAACCCTGTGTTCCAACAAGATCCCAGAGCTTTAGCTCGATTGGTGACATTCATGAAGGCTGCCTGCCTTCCCCGCGCAGTGTCACCCACTCCTCCGAACGTCCCTTCCAGGCACAGGGGCTAAAGGTGTGCCTGGGACCGCCCCCCAGTGACGCTGGTCCCCTGAAAACCTTCCGGGATTCTGTTCTCACTCTCCTGTCTCCCTGCAACTGTTGCCTTGCCCAGTCCTCAGCCGATTGGCTGATTCAGGGTCCATTAGATTCTGTCCCCTAGGAAATTGGGATGAGGGGAGAGAGGGCAGGGTCATAAAGACCCCCTGGCAACCCAGAGCCTGGGGGAGCAGAGGGAGAGTGGGGTGGGACACAGCGAAGGGAGGAAAACGGGGAGGAGACGATGTGGATTGGGAGAGAGTAAGACAGACAGACAGACACACGCAAACTCATGCACACACATGCACACACACACGCACGTGCAGATGAAGAGGTCAGACATCCTGCACTAGGTTTTCATGAGATTCCCCCAAACTACCTTTTTGGTTGAGCCAACCAGTGGGTTTGTGTTCTTCAGATACAAGCAGTTCCCAGGTTGAACAGGGAGGGTGCCAGGTCGGACCCAGATGTTCTTCCTCTGAGTCGCACCTCTCTTCCACCACGTCTGCCCGCCTCGCAGTTCACACGTCTTTCCCACGGCTGTCCTTGGAGCCCCACCAAGTGCCAGGCTCTGGGGGCACTCGGCGGGCACGTGGTCACCTCGGGTGAGAGGTAAATGCCAGGTGCACAGAGAAGGGAACAGACTGAGGCTAAAGGACGGGTCACCGTCACCCCCGAAGGTGGTACCAAGCCTGTGTGGCCACAGGAAGCCCTTTTCCAGAGTGTGTCTGGCGCGTGGGCCGTCCACGAAGGCAGGACTGTCCCTGCCCCCCGGGCCCTCGGGAGGCTTAGGGTCAGGGAGACACCAAGGGGGTGACGATGACACAGCCACCTGCTTCCATCCGCAGCTCCGCTGGGGAGGGTCTCGTTCAGGCCTGGGGCCTCCAAGCTGGGTTCTCAGCACAGCCAAGTGACAGACCTCGGAGAAGGGCTCTGGAGTTCCTGTCTGCTTCTGGGTTTTGGACATTTCCCTGACTGCCACGTGGCTTCGGGACTTTTAGAAGATTTCTATGCACTCCCTCACCTCGAGAGACACTTTCTTCCACCCCCTCTCAGTTTTGAAAGCATCTGGGCATCTGCTGTTGTTCGTTTTTAACACTTCCTCCAGACATAAGCAATATTGATCCTATTACTTTATTAAAAACCCAGAGTCCCCCTGCACGGCATCTTAGCTTGTCCAGGGCTGGCATGTCCCATTCTAATGCCAGGCAGAAGAGCGGGGTTTGGGCAGGACAGAGGTGCCTGTCTAATGCTACAGATCTCAGGCTTGCAACTTAAAAGCTGCAGCTAGCAGTGACATTTCAGGAAAGGTCACGCCAATCAACAAATCCCAGGGTGGGGAAAGGGACACTGACGAGTGAATTCCAACATGGATTTTTGTTTCTCCCGGGAAATTCGGTGTTGACTAAATCATGCCAGGGACTGACGATGGGTACCAGTGTAATTTACCCTCCTTTTGGTGTATTCGGGGATTTTCACTTCCTCTTAATCTCTGGCCCTTCTTCTTTAGGGAGGGCTATCGGCAATGGGGGTGAGCAGCTGGGCCTGGGGAGTTGGGGGTGGGTAAGACACAGGTCCTCCCAGAGCTCACCTGGCCAGCACCAGCTCCCCTCAGTGGAGAACTGTTTTGCTCATGGCTTCTAGGTGCTGACGTGGTCATCAGAAACCAAAAGGATTGCCAACAAAATGGACAAATAAATAGCCCAGACAAACAGGGGGGTCTCGCTTCTTTTGCCTTGTTGCTTTGAAGGTATTTATAAGTTCTCAAGTTGGTTTTAGCACTGGGATTCTTCCCCCATCGCTTTTGAATGTTTTGGGAATAGGCTCTAGAGAGCTGGCATTTAAGGGAAGGATATTTATTCAAGAGAGAGGAAACTCAGCCAGCTGTGACAGTGATAAGGCCAAATGGATGTCGATTCCTCTGAGACTTCAGCCTCGGGACCCAGGAGTGGTACCCACCGCAGGGTTTGGCATATGCTGCTGGAGTGGGGATGCAGGCCCACATTGGTCCCTGTTGCACGTGAACCCCAAGCTGTCTGTGATGGAGGCCTCCAAACCCACGCTTTATTAGAAGCAATTCACAGTGCAGGGTCCAGCCTAAACTGCCTGTTAGCCTCACAAAGAAGGAACTCGGTATAAAGATTCGTCCTGCTTTTCAGAACTTGGAGTTTTAAAAGCATCATCAAGCCGCCTTCTCGCACACGGCTTTCTTGTCTTAGCAAAGCGTCTTCTGGGCAGAGTTTGTGTTTTGTTCATCTCTTAATTAAAGCCGAGGGCCCAGCTCAGGATCCAGCGCAGAGTAGGGGTGCTTGTTGATTGAACCAATGAATAAAAAATAAGTTAGCATACCAGGTTTGGAGATGACCTCATGCCCAGACAGAATAGAATTGGTTGCACCTTTAGATTTTAGGGTGTTAGGAAGGTGGGCATGACCTACAGTGACCTCCTGAGATGGATTCGGGACAGCTCAGCAGCAAGCCCACGGGCCCCAGCTAACCACGTCATCAGGACTAGTTACTAACTTAAGACTCAGTTTTTCTATCTGTGAAATGGGACTAGTAAACACAGCCACTTGACTGTGGACAGTACGTGGGATAAATGGAATAGGGCAGCTAACACAGGTCCACACTCCAGCTCCATCACTTTGGTTTATATCCTGGTCCCTGGCAAGATGCAAGCAGCTCAAGACAGGAAAGTTCTAGAAGGTAAGTCCAGTGGTTGACGTGACTGGCCTTGGTTAGTCGGGCCAGCTCGTCTCCTTGGCAGCGTCTCATCTCGGACCTCAAGTGGCTCGTCTGTTAAGCGGCGACGGTTCTGCCCATCCTGGGGAACCCTTGTGTCCACTGCAGATCATTTACCCGTCGGCGCTTAGGATGAATCACTGTAGTGACCGTCCTGGCTGGTGGCTGAGGGAAGACGTCTTGGCTCTTGCGAGACCACCATGGTGCTCGGCTCCGGGGGGCTCTCGGTGCCCACCTCTGCCAAGCAGACTCCCTGAAGATACGGTGTGTCCCGGGTGGGATGCCCCACTTCCTCCTGGGGGGCCACCCCTTTGCCTGGGTGTGTACTCTGTGAGGCCCCCTGACTGTGATGTGATGGTCCAGGCTCGTTCATCACTGAGTGAAAATTACTGAAAACCCTG
Source organism: Balaenoptera acutorostrata (assembly GCF_949987535.1). Taxonomy (NCBI): domain Eukaryota; kingdom Metazoa; phylum Chordata; class Mammalia; order Artiodactyla; family Balaenopteridae; genus Balaenoptera; species Balaenoptera acutorostrata. The sequence continues at coordinate 3,061,542 of NC_080072.1, forward strand.
TGAGTGTCTGTGGGTCCAGGGAAGGGACATCCCGCAGTGCCAGCTCCCTGCTGTTCCCGAGCCGGACTCTGTCAGGGGGAATCTCTGCTACCTTCTGAGTTACGTGCCTGGTCTCCTCTGTCCTGAGGGGCTCCCTTCTCATGCTAAATCATTACCATCAGTGCTTTTCGATGTGGCCTCTTTTCTGTTGTCGAGTACATGAAATAGTGAGCATCGTGCAGTCCGAGGGGTCTTGTATCTGATGAAGCACCGTCGTCACAGTGGCCGTAGATGCTGGGAGTCGCGGTGGGGGGATATTTGAGGGTAACCTGGCCTGGGGCCCATCCAACATCTGAAAGCTGAGTAACAGCTCGGAAACAAGAAGGCAGGTGGGGAAGGGCGGCTTCTCAGACTGGGGGCCGCGTGTTTGGAGGTCCCACGGCATGAAGATGCTGGCCGTGCGGGGAAGGGGATGAGAAAGGGGGAGGCGAGGCTGGCCCGATGCGGGGCTGTGTTCCCTGCGGCACTGAAGGCCATGGGTGGATTCTGGGTTTGCGATAAGAGGTGAACACCTAGTTTTCATGCACTGTATTTTTGTTGTAGTTTTGTTATGTTTGCTTTTTGAAAATTACAGTAAAACACACGCATCCAATGTTGCTAGATCTTCCCGCTTTTCAAGGGAATTTAGAAATTCAGATTCTTTTCAATTGTGGTAAAATATACATAATGTAGAAATTACCACCTTAACCGTCTTTAAGCACACAGTTCAGTGGCGTTAAGTACATTTACAGTGTTGTGTAATCATCCCCACCATCCATCCGCAGAACTTCTTCATCTTCAGAAACGGAAACTCTGTCCCCATCAAACACCCCCTCCCCTCCCCGCTCCCAGCCCCAGGCACCCACCGTCCTACTCTCTATGAATTTGATGCCTCTAGGGGCCTCATATGAGTGGAATCAGACAGGATTTGTCCTTTTGTGTCTCTCTTATTTAATTTAGCACGATGTCCTCAAGGTTCATCCATGTTGTAGCAAGTGTCAGAATGTCCTTCCTTTTTAAGGCTGAGTAATACTCCCTTGTATGAATGGACCACATTTTGTTTATCCGTCATCCATCCTGCACACCTGGGTTGCTTCCAGCCTTTGGCTATTATGAATAATGCTGCTATGAACATAGGTGTACAAATGCTTCTTCAAGTCCCTGCTTTCACTTTTTTGGGGTAAATACCCAGAAGTGGGAGTGCGGTGTCACGTGGTAATTTTATGTTTAATTTTTTGAGAAACCTCCATACTCTTTTCCACAGCGGCTACACCGCTTTACATTCCCACCAACAGGGCACAAGGGTCCAATTTCTCCACATCCTCCCCCATACTGGCGGTTTTCAGTTTTGTTTATATAGTAGCCATCCTGATGGGTGTGAGGTGCTGTGCTTTGTGATTTTAGTAGTTCTGTTTCTGTGGCAACCACCAGAACAAGATCGTAAGGAGGCCATGAGCCTGAGCAGGGCGGTGGTTAGGAGATCCCACCCACCCCTCCAGGTGGTGGACCCCATGTGGGGTCTTTGAGGCCTGGTTACCTCTCAGCTGCCTCTGTACTAACAGAAGACCCAACAGCTGTGAGAGGAGAGGATGCCTGCTCACTCCCTGGGACGCTGTGGCCCAGCAGCTGACTGGGAAAAGTGGAAAACAGAGCTGGTTTCCTGGGAATCACCCTGAATGGGTGCCCCCTGCTCTCTGGCCAGTTTTTTTGCACCTGCTGCCCCCTGGCCGGGACAGCACAGTCATGGGGCCCATCAGAGCCTCGTTGCTTCTGCTGCTAATGGGGTTTGAGATCCCTTATTCATCCTGTTCCTGGGTGTCTAAGCTGAGACCCCGCTTTGTATAGGCCGGGGTTCAAGATAAAAAACTGGTGGGCCTGGAAATTAATATTTCCCGTGGCTCTTGTCAGAGACAATGACTTTGTTTCCTCAAAGGGACTTTGCTTTTGTGGCCGAGGTTTCCATCGCCAGGGCAGAACCAGCGTTTTTGTCTAGAACCAGATGTCCCCCAAATGTTTTCTTTTCTTCCAACATCACGGTTTCAGCTGGAAAAAGCCGTTTCCAATGGAAGCTATAGTGTCATGGAGATTATGGTAATGCTAAGAAGTTTTGAGGGGGCTTATGGAAATGGGTAATAAATATTGCACGTAGAGACTCAGAGTTTTCTAAAAAAACAATATTTGTTATGCTAATTTTGAATCACCAGGGTTTCTGCCGATTTGAAAACGGATGATGTTTTTCGTTCTTTTTTTAAAATGTTAGGAGGATGATTTTCACTTTGGAAAAATAATCGGGGTGGTTGAGAGTGTGTGTCTGTGCAAAGAGCCCTGCCCATCAGACAGGCAGTGGCTTCAGCCTGCCAGGGACTTGGGAGGTAGTTAGACCTTAGCACCGGCTCCCAGGCCAGCAGTGACCTTTAACGCAGAAGCTTCTCAGGATACTTTCTCTTCTAACTTTGAAAGGGGTCGGTGAGGTCTTAAAGATGCCCTGGAAAACACTGACCCTGGCGACTGGTTGACAGTGTCCCCACCTGTAAAAGGCACCTGAAGCCAGAGGACCATTCAGCATCTTCACTTGCCCTTGTCTCCACCTGCTGCGGCCGAGTCAGCAGCTTTACTGAGATATAATTCACATGCCGTACAACTCACCCACTGACCGTGTGTAATTCAGTGGTTTTCAGTACATTCACAGAGGCCCGCAGCCATCATCACCACAGTCAACGTTAGAACACTTCCCACACCTGAGAAAGAAGCCCTCTCCCTGTCATTCCCCTAACCGCACCTCCCCCCAAGTCTCTGGCCACCACGAACCCACTTCCTGTCCCTGTGGATTTCCCCCTTCTGGACATTTCGTATAAATGGAGTTCTACAATCTCTGTCGTTTTGCGTCTGGCTTCTGTCACTGCGCATCCTGTTTTCAAGGTTCATCTGTGCTCTGGCCTGTCTCAGGGCTTCATTCCTTTCCATGGGAATGATACTTCATTGTGTGGATGGGCCACAGTTTGTATATCCGTTCATCAGCTGACGGCTTCTGTGCTCTCCTGCCCTTTTACGAAATGCATTTAGCTTTGCAGAATCAGCCCCCATGGCCAGTGACCTCTTCCCAGACGTGCTGGTTACTTGGGAGTGGTTCAGCCTCAGCATCCAGTGCTGGCCAGATGGGGTGATGGAAAGAGCCAGAATAATGTAAAAACAGTAAACAGAATAATACTGACTAGCACCTGTTACTTTGCAGTGGTCAGCTTAGACTAGGTTGTGTGCGGTAACAAACATCCCCACGTCTTCAGTGGCTTCCAACCATCTGGTGACGATGCCTAAAGGCTTCACCCCAGTTTAGCCTCTATCCCAGAATCCAGACTGAAGGAGATATGGCCGTTCTCTGGGCAGAGGGACAGAGCACAGGCAGAGCCTGGTGTCAGTGGGGCAGGGAAGGACGCGCTTCCCTTCCCCAGGGGGCCCTACTGGTCACAGGCGGTGGACATGGCTGTCTAAGCCTCGTCCAGGGAGAAGCAAAAGAAAGACTGGAACAAAGAAAGCTCTACTTCAGGGCTTGGCCACATAGGACCACATCTGGCAAGGTCCATTGCCTTGTCTTTGTCAATAAAGTTTTGTTGGAGCACAGCTGCGCCCATTTGTGTACATGTGATTTGTGGTTGCTTTCACAATACGGCAGCAGAGTTGAGTAGCTGTGAAAGAGGTCGTAGGGCCTGCAAAGGTGGAAACATTGACTCCTGTGCTCGTCTCTGCTCTCCCTCCCCATCCGCGTCCCCATCCTCGTCATCATCACAGCGGCACGGACGGCTCACATTTCTGTAGCCAGCCAGGGCCCGACTGCTTTATAGGTCATGGTCAGCCGAATAACGGTCCCCCAGTGATGCCTACATCCCAATCCCCAGAACCTGTGACTACGTGACCTTACACGGCAAGAGGAACTCTGCAGAGGTGATGAAGTTCAGGATCTTGAGATGGGACCATCTGGGCCTTAAAAGAGGGAGGCAGGAGGGTCAGAGTGAGAGAAAGTGGTGTGATGCTGGGAACGTAGGTCAGAGAGAAGAAGGGATCTGAAGATGCTGGGCTGCCGGCCTTGTAGATGGAGGCAGGGGCCGCGAGCCAAGGATGCAGGTGCCTCTAGAGGCTGGAAAAGCAAGGAAACCGATTGTCCCCTAGAGCTGGCACACGGAACCAGCCCTGATGACACCTTGATTTTAGGACTTCTGACCTCCAGAACTGTAAGATAATAAAGGTATGTTGTTTTGAGCCACTGCATCTGCGGTCCTTTGTCTCAGCGGCCACAGGAAGCTAATGTCCCGGTCACTGAATCCTCACACAACCCTTTGAGGCAGGTCCTGTTATTGTCCCCATGTGACAGAGGAGGAAACTGCACATGACACTGAGTGGCCTCCGTTGGGGGCGGAGCCACGTTCACACCCAGGTGTCCCGCGCTCTCCATTGCACCCCTCATATTTCTCTGCAAAAATGTGCTTCCTCATCATGATCCAAGCTAATGAATGGTGACCGTGGGTGAAGTCGCACTAGAGAAGGTTAAAGAGGTGACAAGCCCTTGGACATGTGGTTCCCCCCAGTGGATGCCATTTCTTTTTGCACTAGCAGTTCCCCTGAGCCCTCTCTTCCTACTTTACATCAGTGAGCTTCCTCAGGGATGTGTTCTCCTGAGAGTCCCCTTTAGAATGGGTCTGCTCCCTCTGCCGCCAGCCTCACCCACCCCAGAGGTACCGGGAGTCACTTTGGGGTCACCCCTCACCCTTCGTCATGTGTTGGGTATTCGGACTCCCATCTCTGGTGCAGTCTGGTGTGTGGGGTTGATGGGGGACCTGCTGCCTGTCCAGGTTCAAGGTCATAGGCTGACTCCTACCTGCCAGCACTGCGCCCCTGTGTCAGTGCTCCTGTGACTTTTTCTTCCCTTGGTCCTGATTCTGTCCTATGGGTGACTTTGGAGGAAGCCGGTTCCTCCCTCAGGAAAGAGCATCCCTGGTGCCCCCACCCCATCTCATCTCCTCCCAGGGATCAGCTTTGAAACAAACGCCCCACACCTTATATCTTGTGCTTTGTCTCCAACCCAAGGCTCTGCAATCCCATCCCACATTCCAAATCAAAGCAGGTGGGAGACCCCTGCAGCATCGTTCCCCTGGAGGGCCCTTTCTGGGGATGAGGTTGCCCTGGCAACCACACTCTGCTTCCCATCTCAGTGAACGCATCTCAGGACTGCCCCAGCACGAGCCCTTGATCAGTGCCTGGTCTGCCCTGGGAGCTGGTTTCCTCACTGAATTTCAAGGCTTCCTGGCTGGTTGACCAGCTGTCTCTGGCCTCAGTTGTTCTCCCTTCAAATAGAAAAGCCTTTCCTTCTAGACATCTTTGAAGCACAAGGGTTGAAGAGGACAGGGCCAAGCTTCTCGGAGTCTCTCCTAAGTGACTAAGGAACTGTGGAACCTGAGCCGTCTCCAAAGATGGGAACAGGTGTTGATAGGAATATCCTCATTCATCTGAGTCTCAGGGCGTGTGATTCATGGTGTGGAAGTGTCTTGAAGACCACCTGGACACTCCCTGCGTCTTAATGGCAATTATCATATCCTTAAGAGCTTGCCCTCCCTCACTTGAACCCCTTCAGAGGTGGGGAGCTCATTACTTGCCAAGTGGCCTGCTGTCAGGGTCTCTTCCCGCACTGACTTGCATACTCCCTCCCCTGTTTGCTCCCATTGCTCCCACCTCGGACCAAATTCATCAGTCCCATGGGAAAAGCCCGCCTCCCACACACACCAGGGGGTGAAATGACCCAGGACACATAGGAAGAAGGACAGCATAAAGGGAATATTTAATTGTGAAATCTCTTCTGGAGATGGAGTTCAGAATCTTCATGAATATTTAAATGGCATTCAGAGTCAGCATTCAGGGATTTTTATTTTAACACTATGGGAAGTATTATTGTTTATAAAATAGATACAAAGAATCCTTTGTCTCCATGTGTTTCTTCTGAGTCTATTTCTTATTGTGAGTCCTTGGTTTTTTTTTTAAACAAAGAAGCTAACCTATTGAGATGGCTTAACAAACATAGGATGCGTGCCTGCCTGGGGCTCCCCTTCCCAGCCACACGATGGAGCAGGGGATTCTGATCGCGGGTTTTTACCTCTCAGTGTTGTAAGCAGGTGGGGAGGAACCAACCAGGAGACAGAAGAGAGACTCGTGCGTCATGGCAGAAAGTAAGGATGAGATGTCTCCTTTTATCAGGGTGGGCCAGACTAGGGGATTCTGAAAACCTCCGTGCTGTCCCTCTCGTTATTCGCAGATTCCGTATCTGCGAATTCACCGGCTCACTAAAATTTATGTTTAACCCCCCAGATTAAAACTTGCAGCACTTTTCACAGTTCTGTGCTTTTTGTTGGTGATGGTGCTGCATAAAATTGCCCCCAGCTGTGGTACTGAAGAACTGTCTAGTGTCCTAAGTGCACGAAGCCTGCAATATGCCTTGTGGAGAAATACATGCGTTAGATAAGCTTTGTCCAGGCGTAAGTGATGGTGCTGCTGGCTGTGGGTTCAGTGTTAATGAATCAACAGTGCGTATTAAATACGTACTTTATGTGTGTTTCTGTTAAATACGTACTTTATGTGTGTTTCTGTTAAATATGTACTTTATGTGTGTTTCTGTTAAATACGTACTTTATGTGTTTCTGTTAAAAGACACACACATAAAGTGTCTTTTAACAGAAACACACATAAAGCAAGGCTATGTCATTATCGGTCGATGAAAATGTAACCATGAGCCTGCAGGAACCCAACCCTTATCTCTGCTAGGATCCCTGGTTCAAGGATCTCTAAATCAGTGTTCACAGCGATTTCACAGGTCATAACTACCGTAAGGGATGACACGGGACGGTGGGTGCATGCAGCACGGTGAGAAGCTGGTGCTGGGTGCGCCTCGCCGGGCAAGCAGGGAAAAACCCAGCTCCCCCAAGTTCACGGTTACGTCACATTCGGTCCGCTCACCTGTTGAGAATCCAGCCTCCCTTCCCACTGGGCTCGACCTGCAGGGTGTGTAGCCTAGGCTTGCTTTTATATGTGAACCCTAACACAGGCATACAGGCAGCAATGATCTGCCTCAAGTGTTTTTTTCTACAGGTTTTAAGTATCTGGCTTTCGCACAGGGACGTTTCAAGATTTCTGCTTGGTGTCAACTGTAGGTGCAGGGAGTGGGGCAGAGATATTGCAAAAGATGAAAGGACACATTCCGTGAACAGGCTGTTTCCTTATGAAGCGGCCTGGAGAGTTCTATAGCCATCAGGCGCCTCACGTGCAAGCATTAGAAGGGTTTTCTTCACTTCGGTGGGCCGTCTTCAATAAAGTGCGTGTTTCTTAGCCTGGAGTCAGCCTAGCAGGACACCTTAGAAATGTTTATTCCATAAAGTCCCTGATGAAATGGGGGCATCTATTTAACCACTTCTTTCTTAAACGTACAGAAACAGCTTAAGGCTGCTGATTCATGCAGATATAGATAGTGGCCCCCTGTGAAACCCCGCACACCTTCCCTCTGGGCTGTGGACCGTCATCTCGTAGCTGACTTTGTACGTTTCCTTACCCACTGGTGGAAGGAAGCTTAGGGGAACAGTCTGGAGTGAGCAAGGGTGTTAAATTCCATTTGTCAAGAATCCGCCCTCCTGGGGGGCAGAACGGCAGTAGGAGGAGAAAGGGCCGGTTGAACTTGTAGGATTGAGGGTGAGTGACGACTACAGAACAGAAACTCGAGGACACAGTGTCCCCAAGCGTTGAGTTTTGGGGGAGACAGAAGGCAACCCCAGAGTTGCCTGTGATGGGTGCCATTTCTCCAAGAAGCCTGTGGCCTCCCTGTGTACAGGGGACGGGGGTGGGAGGAAGGAAAGAAAGAACGGGAAAGAGAGGGTGATCGCCAGCATACTCAGGCCAGAATCTCGAGGTGGACTTTTAGAATCGCGAGCTATCCATGTTGACATCTTCCTGGATGAGACTTTCTGGCGTGGCTGCCCGCGGAAGCCACGTGAAGGATGGAAAACTCTTCAGCCGCGAACCCAGGGGGGCTCGGCCACACCTTTTCCAGGAGCGAGGGTGGGAGGGACACTGACCCTCACACATCTGAAAACCAGCGTTTCACAGCAGCACCCAAGACCCGGTGGGTAAGTAGCCAGCCTCGTGTCTCCTGGACCCACTGACCACACGCAGGGCTCCCCGCTGTGTCTCCCGGCACTTGTGAAAATGGTCATTGGGCAGTGATGGGCGCGTCTGCCTTCTCAAGGCTGGATGCCAAAGGCTGGGAGGGAAGAAGGGCCGCTAGCTAAGCTAGTCAGGGTTCAAATACAATGATGCCAGAGCTCAGGGATGTGGGCGAAAGCCGAGATCCGGGCAGGCATTCGTGTGGGGACCGCTTCCCCAGCTGTTACCTCCTGTGCTGTCGTACACACAGCCCCTGTCCAGAGACATGAACCCCACGTCTCTCATCAGCCCCGCCCGCCACGCAGAGCAGACTTTTTCCTTCCTCTGATGGTTTTTACCACCTGCTTGGCAACCCACTGACTCCTTGGTATGAAGATTCCTCATTGGGTTTTGCCTGTTTGGGGGTTGGGGGTTGAGCCTTTTTGTTGTAGGTTTATAATAATATACTAGGTATTGTACCTCTTACCAATCATAGGTTATAGATTTTTTTTCAGATTAATCCTTTCCTTTAACTTTGCTTATAGTTTTTTTCAGCTCAGAAAATTTTGTTGTGTTTTGTTTATTCTTTACGTCACCAAGTCGGCTTTCTCCTCACTGTGTCCTGGCTCTGGTGACACACTTAGAAATTTTACACCCGTGAATTTGAGGGTTCTTTCTCCCTTGCTCATTTATTTCCCATTTGCTTTTTTCATTCCTTCCTGAATCTCTGGGTTTTTTTGGGGGGTACCACTTTTCTTTTGCTAGAAGGAATCCCATTTCGATTTCATGCTAGAGGTAGACTCTCTGCTTTGATTTTCCTGAACACGATCTGATTCAGCCTTGTTGCTAGAGAATGTTTTTGTTAGGTATAGATTCTACCCTGGCCATTATTTTCTTTAAGCGTTTCATTTGAAAAGAATTCTGCCAGTGTCATTGTAGAAATGGTCATTTGCTATAGCTGCTTTAGAAACTTTCTCTTTGTCCTTAGTTTTGAGAATTTGTGGGCCTAGATGTAGTTTCTCCTGTATTTATCTTGCTTGAGACTCATACAACTTTTTGAATCTTTGCGTTTACGTGTTTCATTGGTTTAGGCTTAATGTAAAATAGTAATTCTGCCCCATTATCTGTCTTCTCTCCTAGGTGGACTGATCCCACAACATGAGTTATATATCTCCTTCCCATATTTTCAATTGCTTCTTCTCTCTGTGCTTTAGTTTGTGCATTTTCTTTTGACCTATTTTCCAATTTCTTTATCCATCTTCTATGTATAACCTCATCCTAAATCCACCTTGTAGGTCCTTAATTAGAGGTACTGTATTTTCAACTCTGGAGTTTACAATTGATTCTTTTTTGTGCATTTCAATTATCTGGCAAAATTCTCCCATCTTTTCAGCTATTTTTGTTTTTTTTAATATTTACCTCCAAAGAGCTTGTCACTTTTTTTTTTTTTTTAAGTTTTTGGTTCTGTCTTTATTTATTTATGGCTGTGTTGGGTCTTTGTTTCTGTACAAGGGCTTTCTCTAGTTGCGGCAAGTGGGGGCCACTCTTCATCGCGGTGCGCAGGCCTCTCATTATCGCAGCCTCTCTTGTTGCAGAGCACAGGCTCCAGATGCGCAGGCTCAGTAATTGTGGCTCACGGGCCTAGTTGCTCCGCGGCATGTGAGATCTTCCCAGACCAGGGCTCGAACCTGTGTCCCCTGCACTGGCAGGCAGATTCTCAACCACTGCACCACCAGGGAAGTCCTCAGCTATTTTTTTCTAGTTTTTCCTTTATTTTCTGGAAGATATTAATTATTTCAAAGTTCTCAGCTGCTCACGCTAATGCCTGGACCATCTATGGGTCTGTTTCTATTGACGGTTTTTTTCTCTTTGTTTTCCACCACGTGGTACTGTCTCTGGGAATGACTAGTACTTGTTTATAGAGCATAGGCCTTGCATATATTTATAAAACTATAGGGACTCCAGGGAATGTTATTTTCCTTCAGGGAGGATTGCTCTCTCTTGTGCAAGGTCAGCAGAGTTGGGGCTTTTCATTTCATCTGGTCAGAGACTGGTCTGAGTCAAGGCTGGGTTGCAGTTTTCTGAGGATTCGTTCTCCTGTTATCCTCTGGCTCTCCCTTTCTTCTGAAATGCAGCTCTAAGATGCCCTCAGCTGAGAGCCTGGTGTACCTACATGTCCCTCTCCCTGGTGCGTCCTGCACTCCAATTCTCATAAATAGATTTGTAGCCCTCTGTCCCTCCCAGTCTCAGAGTTTGCTAAACGTCTTGAAAGGACAGCAGCTGAATGTCTCATTCAGTTTCCCACCCCTCCCTTCCCACCCAGACTTTGGTCCGTCAGGTCTGCAGTTTTGACTGTTCGGAAGCCTTACTTGATGGCTAAAAACTCCACTGATTTCTCTGCACTCAGCAGGGATTGGCCCTCAGGGTCTTAGCCATGTTACTGAGTCTGGAATGTGTAGACGATCTCGGGGAATAGACACCTCTAGGATGTCAGCTCACTTTTTGCTGCTGTCCCCTCTCAGAACTTGGCACTCTGGTCTCTGTCACATCCGTAGCTCCCTGTTGCTTTACAGAGATGTCTGTTGTGTTGTGTTTGTTTATTCTCTTCTGTTCTTCTTGGCAGGAGCGTACATCTGCCTCTAGTGACTTCACCATACCCGTCTGTGCTCAGTGGAGACTTACTCAGATTATTTCCTGAGTCCTTTTGACCTGACTTCATAGTCTTTGATAGCTTCCCTATTTTCTGGTGTGGCCAGATGTTTCATGCTCCTCTAGTAAACTTCTTGTCTCAGACATGACATCAGCCATTTTTCCAGGGATGCCTCATTCCTTTTATTGCAAATGGGTGTTAGGGGCCACGTTCTAAGTGCAAGGAGGGACTCATTTTAAAGACGCTGTACATCATGAGTCTTCTGCTGTTGCCAATCCAAATTCAGGACAAGTTTTTTACCTAATCTCCTTGAACCTCCATCTGTGTCTCCTTTCTGCCATGCCCAAAACTGCAAGTTTTATCAGCAACGTCACTCTTGTCCTGGTTTCTTCCACCAGGCACACACAGAATTCTCCCAGTCATCACGCCAACACTTCCACCAACAAGGTCATGCTCAAATGGCTTAAGATTTTCATTTGCAGTTAGGTTTTGTCATCAGAGTAGCTCTCATTAGGGACGTGCAATCAAATTACAGTGTTTAAAAGTCACTTGGAGTAATTTTTCTCTATTTGTTTATGCCACCAGCTGTATACACATACAGGTTTATTTGTTATTTTTTTAATAAACAGAGCCAGCATTTTTAATTTTTATTTATTTATTTATTTATTTTTATGGCTGTGTTGGGTCTTCGTTTCTGTGCGAGGGCTTTCTCTAGTTGTGGCAAGCTATGGCCACTCTTCATTGCGGTGTGCGGGCCTCTCACTATCGCGGCCTCTCTTGTTGCGGAGCACAGGCTCCAGACGCGCAGGCTCAGTGGTTGTGGCTCACAGGCCTAGTTGCTCCGTGGCATGTGGGATCTTCCCAGACCAGGGCTCGAACCCGTGTCCCCTGCATTGGCAGGCAGACTCTCAACCACTGCACCACCAGGGAAGCCTGGTTTATTTATTTTTATTTTTGATTTTTAATGATTGCTTTTTAAATTTTTAATTTTTTAATAATTATATAAAATGTTTGCATCATTCTCATATTAAATCTATAAAACAAGGTAAATACAAAGAAGTCCAGCATTTCCCCCCCTCCTTTCTATTCTATCCTCTTTTTCCCCCTTAGGTAATAATTTTTTTAAACATAGTCTTCCATTGTTTACAGAGAATGCTTTTAAAAATAATCATTATTAAGTACCTACCATTTATTGAGTGCTTATTGGGCAGTGGTGCTAATAATCTACAAGCACTGTCTCACTTTAATTGATAAGATACCTGTGAGGTAGAGTCTGTTATTCCCCCTGTTTACAGATGAGGAAACTGAGGCTCAGAGATGTTAATTAACATAGCCAAAGCCACACAGCATGTAAACTACACCCTGGAACTAGAAGCAGGGTCGTCTCCCTGCGTGACCACTGTACTGTGTTTCCATAGCTTTGGAAACTGTCAGTTACAAGCAATAGTTGGTTGATTCTGATGAATGTTTTAAAATATCCACACACACTTTGGCCCTTTTCCCCCGATTACTATTCAGCTGCCAGAGCCACCTGTGCTGTACCTGACGTGGATGATGAACTAGGAGTGGTTGGTGGCCTGGTGGTTCTAGGATGTAATTGTGTCAGTGGAATTGGTACCGTTGGCTTCTCTCCCTGGAGAGAGGAAGTTGTGATGATTTATCAGGAGCACATCTGACTCGTGTCCTCAGGGCTGATGCAGGAGCCCCGTGAGGAGCCCCCAGTGACCTTTCTGCCCAGAGCTCCCTCCCCGCCACTGAGCAGCCTGCGGGCCGTGTGGCTGGAGAGTCCTTTCTCCTGCCGACGTGGCCCTCGTCATGGACGGTGGGTGGGTGCCTGTGTTTTAGCACCTGCTTTTCTTTCCTGATTCTCACAGTGAAACAATTTAAAGTGCGGACTGGCTTGACAGCTTCCAGAGCTCACCAGGTGCGACCTTAACCCCGTCTCCTTTGCAGCAGGCGGGGCTACTGCGCCCTCTGAGGCTGGAGTGGGGGCTGGCTCCCTCCCCCCGCCCCGCTGCCTAGTGGCTCTTCCTAGTCGCTTTCCCGCTGTCACCCTGCTTTCCCATCTCCTGTTTACTAATAAAAATGAGGCAAAGCAACCCAAAGTAATGGCCTGGTGTACTGTCCCCCTCCACACACGTATACACACACCCCACACACATACACAGACACATACACACAGACACACATATTCACACTCACACCTCCCACACATACACACACACGTACCCACACGCACACATATACACACATCCCACACACACACATACACACATATTCACACTCACACCTCCCACACACATACACACACACACATACACAGACGCACACACACACGAATACACACACACATACCCACACACGTACCCCCCCACACACACATACACACATCCCACACACACACATACACACATATTCACACTCACACCTCCTACACACATACACACACACACCCCTGCACCAGACCTCAGGGACCACGGGGATTTAGAAATGAAGCCCTGCTCGTTGAGGGGGAGGTTTGGCACCCCTGCACCAGCTGCTGGGCCTGTTTCTCCCCGGACTCCGTCTGGTCCCGGCTCACCTCTCCCCAGGCTGCTGGCCCCGGACGTGCACACCTGCAGGCTCGGAGGGGAGACAGCCACTCCTTCAAACCTCAGTGCAGATAGCAGGGAGATGCGGAACGGTGTGCGGGCTGCGGGGGGTGGGGGGGCAGGGTGGGGGACCCTTGCTGTGTGAATGACACACGTGGATAATTATATCCTTGTCCTCTGCCAGTGACTCAGGCTCCATTAGAATTCTGGAAACCACTTCTGCAGCTTGCTGTGCCGGGGGAGGGACAGGGCAGCGGGGTGTGTGTATGTGTGTGTGTATGTGCAGCTGATATAGGATTTAGCATCTCTGGTCTCTGCCAGCCCTGCATTCAGGAAGCACCAAGGATGTTTATGCCTCCGTCCACTCTGTGACCGTGTGACAGGTCAGCGGAGGGGACGTGGGCGGGGCTCTTCTATTCCAGCTCCCACCCCATCCCGTCTAGGTTGTTCCCGTGTCCTCCGACCTTTCCCCAGAGCAGCGCCCGTGAGGATGACACCCAGCAGGAAAGGTTCCAGGAGGCCGGGGCATGTCAGCTCCAGTCTGCCCTCCGCCTGGGGAGCATTGGGCAGTGGAGGGGGGCCTTTGTCTTGCAGGATTCATGGGAAGGCGTCCAGCCCGCCTTACATGGCTTTGGGCAAACCACTGACACAGAGGGTATCATCACCATTAGTCCTTTAACCCTTTCCTGCAGGAAGTACATAGACCTCCCCAGACACATCGGCTCTGGAGAGGAAGGGCAAGTGTCTGGTGGAGAGGAAGGACAAGTGCCTGGTGGAGAGGAAGGGCAGGTGCCTGGTGGAGAGGAAGGGCAGGTGCCTGGTGGAGAGGAAGGGCAGGTGCCTGGTGGAGAGGAAGGGCAGGTGCCTGGTGGAGAGCATGCAGTGAGGCCCGGTGGACGCCACGCATCAGTTAGGTGTCCACGGTCCAGGTGTGCGTTCTGAAATAAAAGGGGATACAAGAAACGTGATGAAGTTTAGTTTTTAAAAAGTTGTGACTTGCTCAAGCGTAATTAGTCAAATAGTCCAGAAGGCTTTGCAGCGTGCCCTTGGGCTTACAGCCTTCCTGTTCCCCCCGAGCTGGGCTCCTTCCTCGCAGCCCCCAACCCCCTCCGCCCCGGCAGGCAGGGTGGCAGCCCCGTGCCGGGAACCTTCCTGGGGCTCCTCTCCTTCCCGGACTCCGGGGCCACGCTCTGGGTGTCCTCGGGATCTGAGGACGGCTGGGGCCGGTGACGTCACAGAGGTGGGCTCAGCACCCCAGACCCTCTGCTCCAACCTGCTGGATCCCGTGTCCCGTGGCAGCACCCCCAGTGGACCGGGGCCTCCCCAGAGGTGGGCTGCAGCTCTGCGGAACGAATGGCTCAGAGCTATTCTTGGATCATTGTCTCTCATTATGTGTCCACAGACGGCACCATGAATCATAACCGAAAGAATTAAAATGTGAGGCACCAGGATGTCGTTGCTAAGGGATTTGGGGGTGGGGTACAGTCTGTTAACATGTGCCAGCAGATTTGGGAACAGCAGACGCGCACATCTGAGATGAGATTCCCAGGGGCAGCACAAGTGTCTCCAAGGGACCAAGGTCTGCTTTTAAAAGAAGACATCCATATTTTGACCCATAATATCAAGACCAAGGACGGACTTGCCATGCAAGAAGCAGTACCCAGAAACCATCCAGAGGCAACTGTGAGCATAAGCCAATAGCGGGGAGCATCCAGCTGAGCCCCGAAGCCCATCACTAAGATGAAGGAGGCGGAAGCTGGTGCACAGATCACAGTGGATAAAGGGCATTTCAAAGTAATAAACCATAACAGAAAAGAATATGAAAAATAATATATATGTGTATAACGGAATCACTTTGCTGTACAGCAGAAATTAACACAACACTGTAAATCAACTAGACTTCAAAAACATTTTTTAAAAAAAGTGAATGGCCCTCTGACCCCAAAGCTTCCTAGACGCTTTTAGCAACAGAATTTTCTTCCTTTTTGTAGACTTGTCATTTCACGTTTGCTTACAAGATAGTTCTTTGGAGGAGCCTTTCGGTGCCAGCTCGGAGTTTTCCGTCTCACTCTGGGTTTTCTTGGGCCCCAGATGTGCAGGTGGGGAGAACTTCCTCTAGCCCTGGCTTGGGGAGCTGGTCACTCCCCTGGAGACCGGCAGGCTGTGCCCAGAAGAGAGAGCCAAGGAGTCAGGGAGAATCAGTGTGAAGCGGAAGACGTCCTTGCTCCCTTGGCCCTGTGCAAGCCGGGGCACGTCTCTAGGTCCCCAAACAGAGGCCCGGAGTGGGCGGGCGGGCCAGCGGGGTTCCCGACGTAAACCCTCCACCGCTAGGACTCCCTCTGTCGGCCGTACCGGTGTAAATATGCTGTCACGTGAAACTTTTTTTTTTTTTGGCCACCCTGTACGGGTTGCAGGATCTTAGTTCCCTGACCATGGATCGAACCCGGGCCCATGGCAGTGAAAGCGTGGAGTCCTAACCACTGGACTGCCAGGGAAGTCCCCAGTGTAACTATGTTCAGTCACAAAGTGGATTAATTTAAAAGCAGTGAGCACTCACGTGGCTGCTCTAACGGCAGCATCCTGATGCCAGCTGCTTTCCCTAATGAAGCACGGAGAGCCTCACCTGAGCACTTAGATGAGCGTGTAGTTAAACCGAGCAGTGTTTACAGGGTGGAAATGAAAGGGCTGCTCTGATTGGGCCGCGGATGCAGGAGAGCTGGGCCAGCCAGAGCTTCAACCGGGGGCCCAAGTGTGCACAGTTCCTTTTCCCGGGAAAGGACCCGCTGGGGGCTGTGTTTCAGCGTGAGTTCTGGGGCGGAGTTTAAAACGCACCAACCTCCAAGCACGGAATCATCTCTTTTATTTTATTTATTTATTTATTTATTTATTTACATATTTTTTTGGAATCATCTCTTTTAGACCCCAGACCCCAAAGTGGGAACATTGGAGTCCTTGGCTTCTGTTTTTAGCGGTTTGAAATGAAAGCTCATTGAGGAAAACTGCCCCTTCTTCTTTTCTATCTTTTCCCCCGTTTTCTCCCTCCCAGCTCATTCCTCTGTGTTTTGCTTTCTTCCCAAACTTTACCTGCTGTTTACAAATAACTGAAATCACCACCCCCAGGTTTCTCCTAATAAAGTAAATGTCTTATGTTTCATTGCTGGGTTTTTGTTTTTATTCCTAAAGGTATTAAAATGCAACTTTATGTTATTTACTCGTGTTGAATTTAATTCACGTCCATCCCATATATTTAGCAGATAGAATCCTCTGGGTACAGTATATTGTTCCCTGAGTGGTCAAAGTTATAATAATAGGAGCTGTAATTTAGGGTGTATGAAGGAAAAGAAGCAAGAAAACTCTCTTTATGTAATAAGTTTCTTCTGTAGCAATGGGCTTAATTATAAGTTGATGGCTTTTTTGTCTAAAGGGCGTGACCCAGCCTGTATTTATTTATAAACACACCAGGAGGAGTTGGAGCGAGGGGAAGAGGAGGACAAGGAGGGAGAGTTTTATTTCCTTTTCCATTTCTTTGCTGGAGAAGTGGGGGAGACAGTGGACTGAACCTGCAACTTGCTTTTAAAGATCTCTAATGAGACCACAGCAGCTGGGGAGCAGAGCTGAAAGACACAGGGCAGATGCCACCAAAGAGCTTTGGGTTTTGATGGGAAAACGTTGGTTCACATCTCAGAAATCTTTCCCCCATGTGCCACGTGACAGTTATTTAAGTGAAATTGTTTATTTGGTTTCTAGTAGAAGGGGAGCAAGTAAAATTCCTCCTAAAGACCAAACTAGCTCCCTCTTTTTTTTTTTTACAGCCTTGTATTACCACACAAGCACGATTTTAGCTTATATGGTTTAATTTGTTCAACTTGCTTCACATCACTGAATAAAGTAAAATATTCTTTGTGTGTGTAAGGTCAACTTGGAAGTATTATCACAGCCTTCAGAAACTGATCCCTGCTACCGCCATCCTCACTCTTGTTATTTTGGGGTGAGAAATGATGTTTCTGGGGAAAGAACGGTGGCTGTTCTTTCCTCACACTCCTTGGCCCTGTGGAAGCTGCAGGTGCAGTTGTTGTGTTAGCAGTGGCTTCAGTGAGGTTCAGATTTTCAGTTCTTGGTCTGAGTCTTGGAATCATCATGTTTTCCAACTTTGGGGAAAATGGAAAGTTCATTTTATTTTATTTTAATTCTGTTTATATATATATTTTTTACTGAAGTAGAATTGATTTACAATGTTGTACTATTCTCTGCTGTATAGCAAAGTGACTCAGTTATACACATAGAGACATTCTTTTTTCATATGCTTCTCCATCATGGTTTATCACAGGATATGGAGTATGGTTCCCTGTGCTCTACAGTAGGACCTTGTTGTTTATCCATCCTACATATAATAGTTCACATCTGCTAATCCCAAACTCCCAGTCCTTCCCTCCCCCACCCCCTCCCCCCCTCCCCCTTGGCAACCACAGGTCTGTTCTCTAAGTCTGCAAGTCTGTTTCTACTTTGTAGATAGGTTCATTTGTGACATATTTACTCCTCAGCCATAAAAAAGAACGAAATAATGCCATTTGCAGCAACATGGATACAACTAGAGATTATCTTACTAAGAGTGAAGTAAGTCAGAAAGAGAAGGACAAATACCATATGAGTTCATTTTATTTTAAAGGTAGCAGTGATGAAGTTTAAAAAAAAGGGGAGGGGGGGATAAATGTATCTTAAAAATATAACTTAAAAATGCCAAAATAGCCAAAATGAAAAAGATGGGCAACACCAAATGTGGGTGAGAATGTGGGGTAACTAGAGCTCTCAGGTGTTGCTGGTGGGGACACAGAACAGCAGCCCCATCTTGGAAGGAAGGCAGTTTCTTGTAAAGTTAGAGCTGCACCACCCCGTCACCAGCCATCGCGCCCCTAGGGAGGTTATGAACAAGAGAACCAAAGCTGCGATACCCAACAGGATGAGTGATGCTCGTAAACGGGGTGCTAAGCACAGGAAACCAGGCACAAGGAGTATGTAACCTATGATTTCATGCGTGTGGCATTCAACACACGGACATAAGCGATGTGAGGTCACCTGTTGTCTCAGTTGGCGAGGGAGAGGGAGAAAATTGACTAGAAGGGGGTGATGGAAATGCTCTATTTCTTTTTTTAATTTAACTTTTTTATTTTATGTTGGACTATAGTTGATTAACAATGTTGTGTTCGTTTCAGGTGTATAGCAAAGTGATGCAGTTATACATATACATGTATCTGTTCTTTTTCAAATTCTTTACCCATATAGGTTATTACAGAATATTGAGTAGAATTCCCTGTCCTATACAGTAGGTCCTTGTTGGTTATCTGTTTTATATATAGTAGTGTGTATCTGTTAATCCCAAACTCCTAATTTATCCTCCCCACCTTTCCCCTTTGGTGACCATAAGTTTGTTTTCCAAGTCTGTGAGTCTGTTTCTGTTTTGTAAATAAGTTCATTCGTATCATTGTTTTTAGATTCCGCGTATAGGTAATATCATCTGATATTTGTCTTTCTCTGTCTGACTTAACTTCACTCAATATGGTCGTCTCTAGGTCCATCCAGAAATGCTCTATTTCTTGACGGGAGTGATGATTACGTGGGTTACATACGTTCATCAAATTGTACACGTACCTTCTTTGCATTTCGATGTAGGTACTTTGACCTAAATGAAAACAATTTAAAAATTACGGGGATAGAGGCCCTTGGAGAACTCTGCGTATGGAGTGGTTATGAGAGGATGTTTGGAAATGAAGGCTGATCTTCCATTTGTGACAATACGTGTAAGAGAATGTCTTTCATCTCTGCAGATACTGCGGTAATTTAGAAGGAAAAGCGTCACGATGCTTTAGCCAAAAACTGATTGTGCACACAGGTGCATGTATACATGCCACACCAAGCAACATGGAAACCACTGTGTAACCTAGCTGTATTACATGGTGTATTGACTTGCATTGCTGCATTCCTTCAACTTCTTAGGTGTGTTTGAAATTTTTCCTAAGGAAACCTTGAGGGTGGAGGGGATAAAGGCTCTGTGTAAAGATAAGACAGAGGAAGCAATTTCTGCTCCTGCGTTTCCATCATGACAGTAGCCCCAGCCCCACCGCATGCACCCTAAAAACCGACCACATTGAGGGGATTCTCAAGCCATCGTGTGCCCCCATCATGTCTGATCCGGGTCTTTCCCGAGGGAATGTACGTGTCTGGGATGAAGATAAAGAGATTCTCCGTACTCTTGTGCTAAGCAACCAAGGTCATATTGGCTGAATTGTGTCCCCAAATCCCTATGTTGGAGTCCTAACCCCCAGGACCTCAGAATGTGGCTATGTTTGCAGAGGGGTCTTTAAAGGGGTGATTAAGGTGAAATGCGGTCACAAGGGTGGGGCCCTAATCCCATAGGACTGGTGTCCTTATAAGAAGAGGAGACCAGGACACAGACACACACAGAGGGACGACCCCATGAGGACACAGGGAGGAGACGGCCGTCTACACACCGAGGCAAGAGGCCTCAGGAGGAACCAGTCCTGCCCATACCTGGATCTCAAATTCCAGCCTCCAGGACTGGAGACAGTGAATGTCTGTGGTTTGAGCCTCCCAGGCTGTGGGACTTACTAGGGTGGCCTAAGCTGATTCACTAATGGGTGTCTGGTGGCCTCAACTGTTACTCCTTTCTTTGGTTGCTAACCTGCAGAAAATGGTGCTGAATTTCTGCTTCTGAATCAGATCTCATTATTAATCTCTCCCGGACCTCTTTTCAGGCAAGGGGTCCTTGCCTAAGCCGAGGTGCAGGAGAATTTTCTGGGGTGAGAGCCATGCGAGGCCATGTATGTAGGACGGGATTATAGCCCCAGGCTTTGTGATCAGACGACGAGGTCTACCTGTATGAAAGGTACACACCTAACTTCCTAGAACTCTTAAAGCCTGTTCCCTCATCTGGGAAACAAGTCACAGTGGCTCTCCTTCCCAGGTGTGAGGATTAAATCAGATAACTGCATTTAGGTGCTCGGGTGAGCATGCGTGTTGAGTCAGCGTGAGCCGTCTTCATTGCTATTAGTTTGACCACTGTAGTCATCTTTATTACAGCATGGTAGAAGCCAACCTAGGAACGTCTGTATTCCCCGAAATCTCAGATCCTCACCACACAGTGGTTTCATTCATTCTGCCCTGTGAGTCAGGGGGACTGAGGGGGCAAGTAGAAAAGTCCTACGTCCCCCCTGGGTTCCTGCCTCTCCAACCTGTTGGTCCCAACGGGAGCTGCCCTCATGAAGGCAGTTTTTTTTTTTTTTTTTGCAAACGACGAAGAACTGTTTGCTTTTTATCAAGATTCCTGGGAGCAAACGGTGTCCTTCAAAGCCATTGCTATTTCAAAGGAGAAATTTGCATTTTATTGGCAAATCCATCTGGGAGAGGGACTATACTTTGGGTCCATGGGAAGGAATCATTTCTCATTCTTTCATGCATGTGGTAGACTTTTATGCCTCTCTTATGGCTGCTTTTCCCTTGACTGTCATGAATATTTTATACCACTGAGGACTGGATAATACTGTGCAAAGGGTCTCTTCTGCAGCAGAGGGGTTGGGGGTCGCGGTCCCCTTCCCGGGGCCTGGGAGGTTTCTCCCTGGTTGGTGTTGCCACAGCTGGAAGTAGACCAGCTAGATCGAGTCTGACCTCACGTGTTGATCGGGTCAGAAACTTCCGAACATTGAAGAGAGGTTTTCTCCATAAATACGAATTCTCAGCACCCACCGCGGGTTCAGCGTCTCCGTGTGAGCAGGGAGGAATTCTGGTGCTGAGCCCCAGCCTCCCTGGGAGGCAAATGACAGAGGCCAGTGTCCTGCTCTGAAACAGCTTTAACCTGACAGCACCATGTGCAGCACTTAGGAGCGTAGGCTCTGGAGTCCGGAGACAAATTCTGAATGGCTGCGTGAACTTTGAGGCTTCCGCCTTTTCAGGTGCAAAAGGACAGACGAGACCCCCCCACCATGGGGACCGGTGAATGTGCCCAGGCTGTGGTCACCAGGCAGTGCGGAGTGGAATTGTAGGAGGTTGAGAAGCGTGGCCACGGTGACTTGCAGCCCCTCCCCAAAGAGGTGGAGTGTATTTCCCCTCGTGCCTTGACTCCGGTCATGTGCTTTGACCAGTAGAATATTCCAGAAGTGGTGCTGCAGAGTGGGGTTCCAGAGCCTACTCTCTGGAGGCTTTGCAGCATTAGATTTTGCCCAGGTGGAACGCTGTTCTGAGGCCACCGTGTAAGGGAGTCGGGTCTGCTGAGGCCAGGAGGCCTGGTGGAGGCAAACACGTGAGCCTCGGTCAATGCCAAGACACGCGGTGAGGTCATCGGACCCACCAGCCCAGCTGGACCCCCACTCAAGGCATGGGGAGCCCACATCGGTGGTCCTCGGAGCCGTGCCCCGCTTTGCTTCGTGGAGGCTTCTTAGGCAGTGAGATATTTCACTGTTGCGCTAGCAGATTATGTTCTCTTTTATTCCCGGTCTATTAAATTTTATCATGAATCAGTATTAAGTTTCATCAAATGCTTTCTGGTAAAGTACTTACGAAAATTGATGACAGTTGCTGCAACCATCAAGATGATCCTACTGATTTTCCCTTTTTTCTGTTAATGTGATGATTTATACTGATTGCTGTTTTATTCCTGTAATAAGTCTACATAATGGTGATGTCTTCTCCTTCATACACAAACCTCTGCATTTGATTTGCTCGTATTTGTCTGGGATTCCTGCATCTGTGGGAGAGGTGACTCTTGCCCTTGCGGAGCCCTGGTACTGAGACCATGTTGGCCTCGTCCATGGAGTTGGGGAAGTTCTCCCTCTTTATTCTCTGGAGGAATTTGGGTGAGGTGGGTGTTAGTTCCTCCTTATGTGTTTGGGAAACCTCATCTAAGAAGCCACCTGGGCCTGGAGCTTTCTTTGTGGAACTTCAGGCTCTGTTGTGAGCCATTGATCGGTATGAACAATTTTAATCCTCCAAGCATCATAGAAGGGTTAGACTTGGAATTATCCCCAGTTACAGAGGAGGTGAGGTAGCTTGTCTGTGGTGTCCGTGTTAGAGGGATCCGCGCCGGGGAGTCTGTGGCCGTGACCACAGCACCACACTGCCCAAGTGAAGGCTGACCACCGCCAGGGTGTCCCCTTCACTCCTGGGCCAGGGGACAAGGAGGCCATTTCACCCCCAGCCTTGGGGTTCCAGCAAAGGAGAGGCCCCACCTGGATGGGTGTCCCAGGAATGCTCAGGGTCCCCCTTTAACCTGGGGAGGCAGGTGGGTCACCCAGCATGGCACTGCCCACACGGCAGCCTCGCAGCCCTGGCTGCTTCGTCTGGCTCAGTGCCGGAAGCCCCTGGAGCCGGAACTTGCGGTGGTATGGATGCCGATTGCCCCCACTGCCGAGTGGGGCTCTCTCCAGGCAGCCCCGCTGAGGTTGGTGTGGAGTCCCTGAGCCTCCAGGTAGCACGTCAGTTTGCAAAGGCTCCCGGCTCCACAGGGGATTTGTCTGGAACCTGCAGAATTGCCCACGGCCTCCCTGGTCCGGAGACCAGGCTAGAGGCGGCGGAGACTCCCTTGCCGTTTGTCTGGTGGAGTCCGTGACCTCTGACCCCCCTGAGCCTGGGGCCCGGTCCCCTCCCCGCATGCCTGAAGGATGCTCAGGGGTAAGATACCTGCCCAGGCTCCCGGGTCTTCGGGTGTCAGTCACTTCCTGATTCACCACTGGAGTCTCAAGTAGGGGACATGGTGTCATCTGGAAGGAAAACCAAAGAAGGGGACGGGCCGAGCCTGGGTTTCCATCGTTGCCTTTGTGTGGAGCTGTTTTCCAGTTTTGGCGAGGACGTGTCAGGAGCTCAGAGCCGCCTATGAATAGCTCTGTGTTGGGAGGCACATTTGGCTTTGGGGAGAGGAGGATGCTTCCTTCGGGGCAGGAGAGTGGGTTTCCTCCGCATTCTGGCTGCAGATCCCAGGAGATGACGGCTTCGCCAGTGACGAGAACAGAGGTAGCTTCTCCCTCACCCTGATTCCAACTCCAGCGCCAGCCCAGAGGGGTGCAGCGGGGCCCACCATGGGCACCACTGCAGGGCCGCGGCATCTCCAGGGCACTGACCGCCCACCACCAGAGCCAGGAGACCGAGCGGCATGTCCAAATGGGGCAGCCCAGCTCCCTGGCAGATTTACTGACCCTCAGGTACCAGGGTCCGTGTGCACCGCCCCTCCTTCAGCCCTCGCAGGAAGGCATCTACTTGGAGCTCAGCACTGGACCAGGTGACAGGTGGAAAAGGATGCAAGTCCTCTTGATACCTGGGCTCAGATAGGGTCATTTCCTCACGTGCAATGCAAACTTATGCAAACCAAGGAGAGCTTTAAAAGAGACCAGATTAAGTGCTACGTGGCATAGGGCATGGCAAATGGCGATGCTTAGATTATGGTGGCTGGGTGGGTGGGTATGTTGGTGGGTGTTTGGGTGTGTGGATGGGTG
Source organism: Balaenoptera acutorostrata (assembly GCF_949987535.1). Lineage (NCBI taxonomy): Eukaryota > Metazoa > Chordata > Mammalia > Artiodactyla > Balaenopteridae > Balaenoptera > Balaenoptera acutorostrata. Next base: position 3,085,469 of record NC_080072.1, read on the forward strand.
GATGGGTAGCTGGGTGAGTGGATGAGTAGATGATTGGGTGGGTGGGCGATTGGATGGGTGGAGGGATGGTTGTATGGGCGGGTGCCTGGGTGGGTGAGTGAGTAGGTGATTGGGTGGGAGGGTGAATGTGTGGTTGGATAGGTGTGTGGGTGGATGTAAGGATGGCAGGATGAGTGGATAATTGGATGGATGGTAGAGTGGATGGGTGGATGGATGAGTAGGTGACGGGAGGGTGGTTGACCAGGTGGGTGGGTGGATGGATGGATGGATGAATGGATGGGTGACTTGAGCCCACAGAGGGTGTTCTGCACCTGGTGCTGGAGTCTTCCAGGAAACTCTTTGGAGGGGGCTGCCTGATACAGGAGGGGTAGAAATAGATGAGCAGAAAGTCTGAGCGAGGACCAAGCAGATTGCCTTGCACTCTGCTCCCCTACCTGCCTGTCGAGTTAATTTTCCTCCATCAAAGCTTCCCCTGGGTCTGTCCTTGCTCCGGGTGCTGTACGGAACCCCCTCAGCCGTGTGAGCCTGACTGCACGTTCTGTTCCTTACATTTCCCCATGGTGGTCCTTAAGCCCCACGGGGGGCGCAGCATGTTAGGAGACAGTGTGGGATTCCAGCCATCTGGTTGTGGGACAGCCTTGAGGGTAGGACTGGGGTTTCACCCGGGCCCCCAGTGTCTGACACAAAGCCTGGCGCATAGTAGGTGTGCAGGGTCAGCTTCCTTTGTTGACCTGGGGAGGGACGACAGGCAGGTGCCCAGTGCAGTTCGGGGGTGGCACCTCACACCACCTGTGGGACCCTGAGCAGAGAGCACCCCCTGCTGCACCACGCACAGCCCTGACCTGCCCAGGCCCCCGTGTGCATGCAGCGTGGCCCGTTGGCCCGAGACCTGGACCATTTTCAGGCACCCAGGATGGCTGCACCCTGAACCTTTCCTCCGCTTACTCACTGAGTGTGTCCCTGAGTCTGCAGGGGACAGTCACCTTGGCCCAGTGTCTGCCCACAGGAAATCCACAAGCATCGCTGCTGGGGGGGATGCAGAGACTGGGTGGATGGGAGAATCTGCCTCTTTCAGATGTAGATTAGAGGGTTGAAATAAGCGCCAGAAGTGAGGGGCTCACTGGGAATCTGGGGCACTTCCTCTGTGCCGGGCCCCCTCTACTTGCACAGAGGCTAGACATGGGAATGAGGATGGGGCAGAGCTCGGGGTTCTAGAAGGACATCATCCCTGTGCATTTCCCCCAGGCTCTGTTGGAGCACTGGGGTGTGGGCAGGCGGCCGCTGGGACACGTGTGGGGTGAAGAGAAACGCCCAGGACCTGAGGTGTCGAGATGCTGGTCACAAAGGAGCCTGGAGCCCGGGCCCAGCCTCTCGTGAACGAGGCAGCCCCAACTGCTGTCTTCCCCGTCATGCTGGGTCCTGCTCTGCCGTGGTACCTCCTGGGATGCCAGGTGGGGTCCCCAAACCTCATCTTTCTACGAGCGTAATTCCTTGTGAGCTGTGTTGTCATATATGGATTTTATTTTATATAAATTTATTTATTTATTTATTTATATTTGGCTGTGTTGGGTCTTCGTTTCTGTGCGAGGGCTTTCTCTAGTTGCAGCGAGCGCGGGCCACTCTTCATCGCGGTGCGTGGGCCTCTCACTATCGCTTCCTCTCTTGTTGCGGAGCACAGGCTCCAGACGCGCAGGCTCAGTAGTTGTGGCTCACGGCCCAGTTGCTCCGCAGCATGTGGGATCTTCCCAGACCAGGGCCCGAACCCGTGTCCCCTGCATTGGCAGGCGGATTCTCAACCACTGCGCCACCAGGGAAGCCCCGTCATATACGGATTTTGAAAACATTCTTCAAGGACCAAATTCTGTAAAAAAAAAAAGGGTTGAAATCCAGTCAATTTGAGGTGTCGATTTCTGAGTTACAGAAACAGATCGAAAGCCCTGCCCTTGCCCTTGGCCATTCAAGTCCAGGACGAGGAGGGAGCAAGCTTGCGGAGGGGGTTTTGCTGCAGGGTGGGTTGTCCTGCCAGGTGGAGAGGCGTCTGGGGCACCTTTCCCTGCCCACCGCGTGCTGCTGTTGGGGAGAAGATGTGGGTTGCCCTTGCCAACCTTCCTGCATCCTCAGGACTCCCCACGGCCTGGTCACCAAGGCAGAGCCCCTGGGGGCATCGGGCAGCGGGTTCGATCTGACCTCGTTCTCCACACTCCGTTGGCCTCTCGGAAGGGACCTCGTCAGCCTCGGCAAAGGGTCATGACTTCGTGGCGCATGCCCGCATCCTTTGAAACTGTAACCGTCGATGCTGCCCGGACCATTGTAACACCTGAAATGCATCGTGTCAGTAACAAGGCAACATCTGAGGCTTTATAAAATGAGCCATGTTCAGGTGCTGACTGTGTCTCGGGACAAGAATTATGGGGACCCACAGGCGTGAAAGCCTCGCCCTGAGGCGGCTGTGTTAGGCGGGGAAGCGCAGCCCCACTTCTGCGGAGAGGAGGGGACAAGAGGGGCTCCGCGCGTCTTCCCTGGAGGCCTCGGCAAGTGCCCGGTGTGGACCACAGTACTGGCCACCTGCCATCTGGGTCCTCCCCCACCCACTGCCCGGCCCCTGGAGACCCCTGGCGAGTTGCTCTTCCTGTGGCTGCCCTCACATCCTATGGTTTCTCCCCGCCGCCTCTCCGTTCCGCGGGTTTCTCTTTCCCTCTTCTCTGCAGAAGCCCCGGCTCCCTTAGCCTTTCCCTTCTGAATCCTTCACAGGACCCGCCAGTCTGTCCCCCCCGCCAGCCTCTGCCCTTCCCCCGCTCCACTGCATCCATCCTGCCTGCGGTGCGGACCGATGGGGCGCGTTCACTGCTCCGACCAGGAGTGCCTCCTCCTGGTACCCCTGCCAGCACCCTCCCTGCGTCCACCCCTGAAGCCTGGCGATGGGTGAAGAAAGGAGGGGACAGGTGGAGCCTCTGAGTCCAAAAGGGAGTCCTTGCTGTCCTGGGTTTCCAGACATTTCCCCTCGAGTTGGACACCTGCCTTTCCTTATGGTCATGGCCAAACGCCTGGCTTTGGCACGTGTTGCTGAGATGGTGTTGAGAGCAAGACGGGAGAAGGAAAGTTGAGTTAAGGGAGGGGGTGTGGAGCTGGGGGAGGAGGACAGGTGAGCCGGGAAGGGCTCAGTTCTCACTTTCAGGTCCTGAAGAACCTGTAAATGGCAGCGTCCATCCTTATAGAAAGTGCATTTACCTGCAATTTTCACAACAGAGAATTCTGTGGTCACTCAACCGACTCAGCATGCTGAACATGCCTTGTCGTAAGCCCTCGAGAACAATCTGTCATATTTTTCCTTGTGCTGCTGTTTTTCTAGTAAGGCGTCTGAACTGCGATTCTCTTACAAGTTAACTTTTTTAAAAATGCCATGTCGTGAAAATCAAAATTATTTATAGACATCATTCTGTGCCTTGAAAATTAGATCAAGATTCTGGCCCTGCATGTCTTGAGTTATTAATAATATCTTGGCTTCAGCACTGACTACTGTGTGATGTCAGGCAAGTTACTTAACCTCTCTGTGCCTCAGTTTCATCACATGTCAAGTAGAGATAACGATGCCCACTTCATAGAGTTGTTAGGATCAAAGAGGCTCTATCCATGTCAAGCCCTTAGAACAAGCAGTGTGTCTACCTAAGTGCTTGGTATAACTTGATTTTATTATTATTATTGATATTGTATGCCTGGAACCAAAGAAAACAGACCCCAACCTTCTGCCTTCTTTACGCATCAGACCAGCAGCCAGACGCTTGCTGGTTGGAACTGAGATGCCTCCATCAAACCCAGCCTGCTCTCCATCCTCCCATCATACGCTTAGTGGGATGCCCAAGCATGGGGCGGGCAGCAGAACAGGCAGGCGGCTGCTTCCTGCAAGAGAGGACTTTCCTGGCCTTGAAAACATCAAGGGAGAAACAGTCAGCCAATTACCGCAAATACAAGCTTGCATTGGTCTCACTTGCATCGTGGACTTGGTTCTTTTGGCCAGAAGAGCGCATGTGGCTTCCATGCTGCGGTAACTCAGTTTGCAGCCCTTAAAGCTTTTCTTTGGAAGCATAAGCTCGGAATTGCTGGTTGCGGGTCCATTTTTAGGTTATTTTCAGCAGCTCTCCTGGGTGTGCATTGGAGTGCAGCTGTGCGGTGTGCACTTGGATGTTTCTGATGGTGTGTTTATCGTGGGGGCTTAGGGGACCTTTATAATGAACTGTCTGCTGCTTACAGACAAGTAGTCAGTAATAATCATGTGAACAACAATAGTAACAGCAGACTTTTTTAGGTCTTACCGTGTGCCAGGCTTTGCTCTAAACCTTTACATACGTAAAGGTATTCTCATCGAATCCCCACACCAAACCCATTTTTTAAAAAAAAATATTTGTTTATTAATTTGGCTGCACCGGGTCTTAGTTGCGGATCTTTGTTGCCACGTGCGGGATCTTCGTTGTGGCGTATGGGATCTTTAGTTGTGGCATGCAAACTCTTAGCTGCGGCATGCGTGTGGGATCTAGTTCCCTGACCAGGGATCGAACCTGGGCCCCCTGCCTTGGGAGCCACTGGACCACCAGGGAAGTCCCCCAAACCCATTTTAAAGCTGAGAAAACTGAGGCCCGTGGATTAAGCGTCATGCCTGATGTCACCTAGTACAGGTGTCGGATTTGCAGCCAGGCAGCCTGAGGCCAGAGCCCCTCTCCTCTACGACACCTGTCTGCCAGCTTCACGTCAGGCTTCGGCTGGGGCCAGCCTGTAGGAATAGGTGAGCCGTGGGGAGCAGCGTCTCCCTTAGAGAGGAGGGCATCTCGGTGTCTGTCTCTCTGATTGAAGGTGCCTGCCTGCTTACCTTCACTTCCAGCAGAAGCAACAGCTCAGGAGTCTGGACAAGATTACGCGGAGGCGAGTAGCCACAGAGAGGTCCATATGCCCGGGACCATCCTGCTAACTAGATAGGTTCTCCCTGCTCAGCTGTGCGCTGTCCCAGACCCCTCCTCCCTCATCCTCCTTAGGGCTGGGTCATCCCCCGCACCCCCCAGCCCCCACCCCTGCCTGTGGAGGGATGGCTGTTCCAAAGTCCCAGTGTCTCTCCTAACACCTGCCTGACTGTTCAGGGTGGGTCCGTGTTCTCGTATTTGACCTTCTCACCTTCTGGTCCACACAGGTGGACTTTTACCTTTTTTTTTAATTGCGGTAAAATACATATAACACAAATTTTACTGCCTTAACCATTTTTAACGGTACAGTTCAGCGGCATTAAGTACATTGCAACCATCACCACCGTCCCTCTCCAGAACTCTTTACATCTGGCAAAACTGAAACTCTGTCCCCATTAAACAACATCCCCCCAGCCCCGAACCCCTACCGTCTACTTTCTGTCTCCATGAATCTGACTCCCCCAGGGACCTCATGTGAGTGAAATCACACAGGATTTGTCCTTTTGCATCTGGCTTATTTCACTTAGTATAATGTCTGCAAGGCTCATCCATGTTGTAGCCTGTGTCATAATTTCATTTCTTTTTAAGGCTGAATAATATTCTATTCTATGTATATACCACATTTTATGTATCCGTTCATCCATCAGTGGACACTTGGGTTGCTTCTACCTTCTGATTATTGTGACTAATGCTGCTATGAACACGGGTGTGCAAATATTTGTTTGAGTCCCCTCTGTCTTAAAGTGCTCAGGCTGCTATGACAAAATACCATGCGCTGGGTGGTTTAAACAACAGGAATTTATTTCTCACAGCTCTGGAGGCTGGAAGTCCGAGATCAGGGTGCCAGTGTGGTCAGGTTCTGGTGAGAGCTGTCTTCCTGGTTTGCAGACGGCCATCTTCGTGCTTTGTTCTCACGTGGCAGAGAGAGCAAGCTCTCTGGTGTGTCTTCTTATAAGGGCGCTAACCCATCATGGGGGCCCCACCCTCATAACTTTATCTAATCTCATCCCCTCCTGAAGGCCCTACCTCCTAATACTGTCACTTGGGGAGTTAGGGCCTCAAAATATGAATTTGAGGGGACACAAACATCCAGTCCGTAGCATTCCACACCCTGGCCCTCAAATTCATGTCCTTCTCACATGTAAAATACATTCTTCCACCTCAACAGCCCCCAGAATCTTCATTTGTTTCAGTACCACCCCCAAACTCTCAAGTCCAAGTCTCATGTAAATATCATCTAAGTCAGGTGTGGGTGAAACTTCAGGTACGAGTCATCCTGAGGCCAGTTCCTCTCCAGCTGTGAACCTGTGAAACCAGACAAGTTATGTGCTTCCAAAACATGACATTGGGTCAAACATAGGGTAGACATTCCCGTTCCAAAAGGGAAAAGTCAGGAAGTAGGAAGGAGCAACAGGTCCCAAGCAAGTCCCAAACCTATTGGGGTGAAGCGATCAGACCTTAAGATGTAGAACTCTCCTCTTTGGTTCGGCATTCTGTCCCCTAGGCCCGTCGGGGCGGCAGTGTCACCCACACAGTGCGGCAGTGTGGTGCTACCCCCAAGGCTTCTGGCAAAGGCTCTCTGACCTGTTGAAACCAAGGCAGTGGTCCTGATGTTCTCTGACTCACTTCTGGGGTCATTTTCCCCTCTTTTTGAAGAATAGCACATATTTGCATTTGAGTGGCTGTATCGTGCCGTCTTGTCAAACTCTAGAAGTCTGACAGCCTCCCCTCCCTTCACCTGACTCTACCCGCTTCTGTGTAAACTGGCACTACCTATGCGCGTAAATTCTGCAAACTCGTTATCACGTGATGGTCCAGCCACACCCTCAGCGTTCTCTTCAGAACCTGCTTTCTCATTTCCTGCACCACGGACAGGCTGAGGATTTTCCAGATCTTCAAATTCCAGTTCCTTCTTGCTAAACAATTCCTTCTCCAATTCATCTGTCTTTTTGCATTTTACCATCAGCAGCCCTCACAAGGTGTGCCCCCCTACAAAACCCCAGGACACAAGTCGGCCAAGCTCTTGGCCACTCGATGACAAGGATCACCTCTCTTCCAGTTTCCAGTAACAAGTTCCTCATTTCCATCTGAGATCTGATCAGAATAACCTTTAACATCTATATTCCTACCATGCACCTCAAAACTCTCCCAGGATCAACCCACTTCGAAAGCTGCTTCCACATCTTTAGTTATTTGTTACAGCAGCGCCCCACTTGCACAATACACACACACACACACACACACACACACACACACACACACACAAAGAGATTTATTACAGAGGCTGAGAAGCCCAAGATCTGAGGTCATGGCGAGCTGGAGGCCCAGGAGAGCCGATGGTGTAAGTTTCAATCCAAAAGCCAGCAGGCTCAAGATCCAAGAAAAGCTGACACTTTTCAGAGTTTGAAGGCTGGAAAAGGGAGATGTCCCAGCTCACAGTCAGGCAGCAGGAGTTCCCTCTTACTCAGCCTTTTTGTTCTAGTCAGGTCGTCAACTGATTAGATGAGGCCCACCCACACTAGGGAGGGCAATCTGCTTTACTCAGTCTACTGAGTCAGATGTTAATCTCATCCAGAAACACCCTCCCCAAAACACCCAGAATAATTTTTGGCCAAATGTCTAGGCCCCCTGTGGCCCAGTCAAGATGACACATAAAAGTAACCATTATACAATAACTGCTTTCAGATCCTTTGGTTGCATCCCCAGAAGTGGAACGGCTGGATCATGTAGTAGTTCTATGTGGAATTAAAAAAAAAATTTATTTATTTACTTACTTACTCATTTGGCTGTGCCGGGTCTTAGTCGCAGCACACAGGATCTTCGCTGTGGCATGCGGGATCTTTTAGTTGCGGCATGTGGGTGGGATCTAGTTCCCTGACCAGGGAGCGAACCCAGGGCCCCTGCATTGGGAGTGTGGAGTCTTAGCCACTGGACCACCAGGGAAATCCCATATGTGGAATTTTTTTGAGGAACCCGAATGCTGTTTTCCACAGCAGCTGTACCATTTTGCGTCCCCACCAGCAATACACAGGCCTTCCAGTTTCTCCACATCCATGGCTCCCCTGAGATTAGCAGGCCGGGGAGGGGGCTGGATTTGGCTACGGGCTGCTCCTGTCGGTGGCATCCTTGGAGGACACCTAGCATTGGGTGGGGCCCAAGAGTTGAAATCAATGTCACTTCCAAGGACGGGAGCCTGGGGTCCCTGGGTCTCCGTAGCGCCGCAGCCCCCGGCCCCCATGTGAAGCTGTATCAATCAGGGTTCTCCAGGGAAACAGAGCTGGCAGGATGGAGATATATATATGTATATATCTATTTAAGAGGTTGCTTGTACGGAGTTGGCTCCCAGGACTGTGGGAGCCAGCAGGTCTGCAGTCGGAAGGGCAGGCTGGGAATGCAGGCAGGAGCTGGTGCTACAAATTGAGGCAGAATTTCTCCTCTAGGAAATCTCAGTTTGTGCTCTGAAGGCCTCCAGAGGACTGGGGAAGGCCCACCCACATCATCACTGAAAGTTGACTGACGGTCCATGTGTGTGTCTGCAGGCTGGCATCTGAACGCCCGGCTCATTTGAGGGTGGAGACGGCCGCCCCTGGGCCCACCAGGTCTCCCCGTCTGGGGCACGGAGAGCCCTGCCCATGGGGGCTCTGGTTCAGGTCTCCCCAGGAGCCCCAGGCTACTCCAGGGGACTTTGGCTTCGCCTGTCTGGCTGCCACAGTGCATCAGGGACCACGTGGCCTCTTTACTTTAGTCAGTGCATCTGTAGGTCTCAAGTTGGACCGTTTCCTGTAGGTGCTGCGTTTGTTGCCGTGCACAGGTGCATGGGTGGAGTTTTTTTCTGCTTGAGTGAAAACCAGTGAACAGCTTTGAATGCTTTTTCGAGATTTCCCCCTCCCTCCAGTTATGGGGACCGATCAGAGGAATAGATTCCCCCCCAGGGGAGGGTGTAGGGACCGGTTGGGCTTGGTGGGAACGCAGGACGTGGTCCATGGGAGTTTCCAGGCTCAGCCCCTTGAACTGCCCCCGCTGTGGCCTCCTGGGCCGAGGACTGTCTCACGTAGATTCTCACAGAATGACGGCCTCGCTGTCGAAGAACGCCCAGGGGCCTAGAGAGGGGCAAAGTGGGAAGGTGTGCCTCTGCGTGGGACCGATGGGTGTTGTAGCTGCCGTTTTAGCAGTTACGATTGGTCCACACCATGGATGGGCCTTGAGGGCACTATGCTGTCTGAAATCAGACAGAGAAAGACAAATACTCTATGATCTCACTTCGAGTGGAATCTAAACCAAACTCATAGAAAAAGAGATCAGATCTGTGGTTCCCAGAGGCAGGGGGTGGGGGAAGTGGGGGAAGGTGGTCCAAAGTTGGACTTCCAGTTACAAGATAAATTAGCCTGGGGATGTCACATTCAGCGCGATGGTTACAGGTAATGCTGCCGTGTGGTACACGTGAAGGTTGCTAAGACAGTAGATCCCCCATGTTCTCATCACAAAGAAAAAAAATTTTTGGAACCATATGAGGTGATGGACCTGAACTAAACTTATTGTGGTCATTTCGCAAAATATGTAAGTCAAGTCATTATGCTGTACACCTTCAACTTTGTGCTGGGTATCAACTGTATCTCAATAAACCGGAAAAAAGGGAGTATCTCTTGTTTTTAAAAAAGGAAGTTCTGTTTGGGCTCATTCTGCTGTCAGGCCGTCAGGATGTGGAAGAGTGTCCTGCACTTGGCGCTTTAACGTGATTCCCACTCTTGCAGGTGGCGATCATAGCTGGTAACTTCGAGCTGGCTGAGTACATCAAGAACCACAAGGAAACCGACATCGGTAAGTAGGCTGGTGGCAAATGAACTGTGAGGGGTTCCGTTTGATTGGTCGCCTCGTTAGATTGGTTCAGAGTCTGCTTTTAGCAAAACTTCACGGAAAGCAGAGTGCTAGCATCTTCTCCGCCTCTGTTGCTCCGGTTTCTTAACTCTTGGCAGGGTTGGGGTAAGGAAAACCTTAGACGTCAGGCGAGGACGCCGGCAGTGGCTGCAGGGCATTGCTCGCCATCCAGAGAACCAGATCACTTTGCAACTCATGGAGATGGGCTTATGGGAAGACTCTGTAACGTACATGATTCCATTCAAAGTAAGAGATGCCAACGACATGAAGCAGGAAAGAGCCAGGGGCGTCCCCTCCCCTCCCTCCTCTGCATCCCTCCCACTGTCTGCTGATGACCACTCCCCTTTCTAGTACCCCTCGTGCCAACCAGGAGGACTGTCTCTGGGGCTCCTCCCCTCTCCCATCGCCCTGCCGGCGGCTGGGCCCAGTCTTGCATCTTGGAAGAGCCCGCTGGCCTGTTTCCTCCAGCCCCGGGCTTACACAGGACATGCAGCGGGGAGCAGTCCTACTGGACCAGCAGCGGTGAGATTTCAAGATGGTACCATCCCATCGGGGGGGATGGGGTGGGCAGCGGGGGTCCAGGGCGCCTGGAGAAGTAGCCAGATGGCGTCTGTGTCTTGTTGCCTGTGCCCCTCACCCTGAGTTTGGGGCTGGGGGCGAGCGATACCGTGTGTTTGGCTGTCCAGTCTTTACCGTGTCGAATGTCTGGCGGGCGCCCGCCTGCCCCTGAGAATCGCACAAGGATGCGGAGCTGGCTGCCTGCTTGCCTCATCCGGTCCCCTGTGCCGAGCATCGGGGCCTCCCAGAGGCTGCGCCCGATGCTGACGCGAGCCGGGGCGGACCTCCTAATTGCTCTGAGATCCGGGCCTCTGCCATGGCCACGTCAGCATCTTCCTAAGCACATCGTGCAGATGGGCGAGCTCACGTCCGCAAAGTGCTTTAGGAAATGAACTGAGCTCTCCAACTCTAACCACCACCCCCCTAAGACGAGAGAGCAGTACAGTCGGACAGGGTTGGCTTGAGGTCCAAAAATACCGGGTCCTGTGAAGGGAATGGGAGCTCTGTTGAGCAGGGCAGGCATCCAAGAAGACAGGTGTGCAGGCCCCAAGCATGACCGCGGGATGGTTAATGGCCCCAAGGACCCCTGGATCTCCGAGTTTCTGCGATGGTGACAAACTTGGGGCTACCTACCCTTGTTGTTTTCACTTTCCCTTGCCTGGGACCCGCACGCCAGGGGGAGGCGTGAAGTGGTTTCCTTACCCAGCCGTCGGAAGGGAGCCGAGAGAAACTAGGGACTCCACCCCCTGCCCCCAAGCCCTGCCCTACACGTTCACACCCCTCCCCACCCCAGCCATGAACCCATCCTGCTCAAAAAGTGCCCATGTTAAAACCCAGGTCGGGGAGGTTCCTGGCTTGTCTCTTCCATTTCCTATCTGGGATGCAAACACCTCTCTACAAACAGGTTTTCTTATTATAAAAATAATACCTGTTTGTTGGGTGAACACATTTTAATCACCACTCACCCGCTCGAATCAATGATTTCTTTAAACTGTAAAGGGCTTGCCCTGTCGAGAGATGGGGTAGTCACGGTGGGCGCGAGTGACTTCCGTGGGTCATGGTGCGGGGATTGAGGTTTGAGGTCTGCCTGCTGTACCTTTGTAGATGCCCTGGGGCTCAGTGAGGATGCGGGGTGGCTTTTCCTGTCAATCCATGCCCCTCGTTACCTGCGCCATGGGCTTTCCCTGGCGTGTCCCGAAGGGAAAGGATAGTACGGGAAATCTGCTTCCCTGCTGGGTCCTTTCAGCACCTCCAAAGAAGGGGAAAAAAGAGTCCTCTGCTCTCCTCTGGGTCGTCTGACTCAGCGTCTGTGATCGTGAACTAGCAAACTGTGCCGTTCAAGTGGATTCTATTGAAAATTTCACAGAGAGGCGATGAAGGGCACGGAAGCTGTGGGTCCCTCGTGGGTGCAGATGTCACTCAATGCATTCATTCTCAGACGCACAGTAAATCCATCCTAAGATCCCGATCCAGCGTCGTGTTAACTAAACCTCGAGGTTTGAACCCGGTTGTTTGCTCTGTGCCCTGAGGCCCCCCCCAGCTTTGCATCTCCCCTCGTTACCGGCGAGGCTGGATGCTGGGCGTGGCGGGGGGGAGGGTCTGGCGCTGTCCCACCCCCCGTGTGAGTCTGGCTAAGTCCCGCGTGCGGGTCGGTGCCTGCCATCTCAGAAAGCCGCCCTGCCCCTGGGGGAAGGAATAAGCCCAGGGAAACAGCCAACCCTTTCTGAGCCTGCGAGCCCAGCATCCCATGCTCCTCCAAGGATGCGGTCGCTGTCTGCGTGTGACCAAGGACGAAGCTGACATGGGACGTTGGCACTTGGGTTGAGTTTCCCCCAGAAGCAGACCTTGAGGCAAGGATTTGAGGGAAGTGGTTTGCCGTGGAGGTGGTGCCAGGAGGCAGCGGTGGGAGCACGGAGAGTAAGTCTGGAAGGGACAGGACGCCAGCTCAGGTGCCTTAACCAGCAGGTACCGCAGGCACCTGAGACCCAGTCCCATCAGGACCTCCGGGGGGGTCGCGGGAGCGCGCCTTGGCCTTGTCTCACCCCAGGGGCGAGGTGACTTGTATATTTACCCACCAGGTCAAGTTCTTGTTAGTTCAGGCCTGCTCCGTGCCAGGGAGGACCCTCCTCGGGGAGACGCAGGTGCCCGTAGGGGCAACTGGCCCATGTACCCCGCACACTGAGTGCCAGCGGGTGTGGGCAGGGCTCCAGTGGCATCTCCCAGGCGGGACTCTCCCAGAACCACGTGGTAGAGTGATTGGCTGGGCCAGGCCTTGAAGCCAGGCTCACATGACTCTGGGGGGCTCTGGGCTCTCCACCGCCAGTCTCCCTGCCTCCCTGTGAGCCTAGAACAGGGGGCTGCACGCCAGGGCTTCAGGCAGCAACGCAGGCTGGGGCAGGGGAGGTTGGGGGTCTTCACACAGGCTGGCGCTGGAACCGGGGCTGGACGCGTGGGTGGAGGGAGGGAGAAGGAAGAAGAGGGTTCTTGGGTCCCAGACCGCTGACAGGGGATGGTCCCATAGGAAGCTCTCCTCTGGGCCTCCTGGTTCAGGCTTAGCGCTCTGTGGCGGCCAGAGTTGAGCATCTCTCCGCCGAACTCTGCTCCCCAGGTGGGCTGAGAGGGCAGGGGCAGGGGAGGAGGAGGACACTTCGGGGGCAGCGTGAGGCTGGGCCTGGGGGCTGCAGAGGGGTCATCCGAGAATCAGTAGGATTAGGACTGAGGTACGGGCCCTGCAGGCCAGCAGTCCCGAGCTGTGCTGTCAGGACGACCCCGGAAAAGGCGTCGCGGCTCAGGCAGGCCTCTCACCGCCCGTGTGTGGGTTTTCAGGGGGGAAATCCTGCCCTAGAGCCTCCCTGTCTTCATCCAAGGCCCAGGTTAAGCCCTCACCTACGGAGTCCATTGCTTTCTCTCCTAGTCCTGATTCCTCCCTGGCTTCCACATTTAGTTTGCACATTTCAGAGAGAAACGTCGAGCCTGATGCTTCCCGCCTGCTGTGACATATTCAAGGGCACCGGGACCGCTTCTCCCCTGCGGGGTCAGCGTCCTCAGGAGGCCTTGCCGAGGAAGGACACGGCCTGCAAGCTGCTCTCTGGAGGAGGGACAGAGAACAGGAGGCAGGAGGACAAGCTTTGGGGATAGAGCCACCTCCGTGGGGCGACCGAAGGGAAGAGTTCTGACAGGAAAACCTCAGAAGTCATTGGTTCAGAACTCCGACACCCCTGCCCCCCAGTTCGTTCCAGTCTCGGGAAGAATTCACGCCTCCCGGGAAAGGCGGAGACAGCCTTTCCCCCCCGCTGTGCTGTGCTTGAACACCCCTGGAAGGCCTGGGAGGAGGTGAACTGTCAAGTTCCTAAGGGGCCTCCTCTTTCCCCTCCGCCGCCGTCTTTCCAGGAGCATTTCTTGGTGCATTCTCTCCCCTTGGGCCCCCTGCTCATCTGGGGCTTCGGAAACATTCGTTTGTCCCAGGCCTGGCCCTTTAGGAGCTGATGACACAGAGGGCGATGTCCTCCTTGCCTCCCTGCCCCCGAGGTTCAGGAGTTCGTTGAAAGGACCGCAGACCCCGGACCTTCCAAACGGGGAACTGCCCATCAACCGCTGTCCCAGGGAGAATGGTGCACGTCTGCTCAGAAAAGCAGCTCCCCATGCACTCGGCCTCTGTGATTGTTGCATCCACCCCGCTTCCCCCACGTCCCCGTCCCCAGGCACCTCGGCTGCTTTTTCGTCCCCCACCCCAGCGAGCCTTCTGTGTTTCTGGCAGTCAATCCCCTAGATGGGGAGTTCTTTCCTGTTCCTCACTGTTCTTGACGCGCCGACAGAAACCCTCCGAGGCTCCCCAGTGGCCGGCAGCGCGTGCCAGGTGTGGGTGCCCCTGGGGAGCTTGTGTAGAAAGCAGGTGCTCAGAGCAGCCCCTCCCCACCGAGAACCTGACCCAGGAGGTCTGGGGTGGCCCCCTGCCATCGCCGTTTTCCATCCTCCAGCAGTTCTGACGCTGGACATCTGAGCCCCAGTCTACCTCTGCTTCCCTCTGACCCTCCAGGCCTGCCTGCCCTGCCCCCATCTCTGGTGGGCTTGCACAGAACACGAGGATGGGGCTGCCATAACAAAATGCCACCAACTGGGTGGCTTCAAACAGCCGAAATGTATTCTCTCGCGGTTCTGGAGGCTGGAAGTCCAAAGTCAAGGTGTCGGCAGGGCTGTTTGCCTCTGGGTGCTCCAGGTCAGGTTCCTTCCTCGCCTCTCTCCCAGCTCCTGATGGTAGCTGCCAGTGCTTGGCATTCCTGGGGCCAAGGAGATGCCTCCCTGCTCCTTCACACCGCCTTCCTCTCTGCCGTGTCCCAGATCTCCTCTGCTTCCTCTGGTAAGGCCATCAGCCTCTATATTTAGGGCCCACCCGAAATCCGGGACCATCTCTCCTTGAGATCCTGAAATTAATTACATCTGCAAAGACCCTGCTTCCAAATAAGGTCCCGATGATAGGATCCAGGGATTAGGACTCGGACACGTCTTTTGGGGGCTGCCATCAACCCCCCGGAGGGCACTTTCATTGCTGTATGACTGTCACTCTGGGCTGTTACAGTGCCTGGCGCACAGTGGGGCCTCAGTAAATGTCCGCTGAGTGAGTGACCCCCTCCCCCGCCGGTGTTCCCACTCCGCATTCAGCCCCTCCCCGCCCGCTCTTCTTGACATAAAATCCCGATTTCCCGGCACCTGGAGTGGGGTGTCAAGGAGCCGAGCCCTTGTGGGCAAATCGATTCCTGGCTTGGATGTGTTTGCCCGAGTGGAATGTTCTCTGCCCCCCAAGCATCGTCAGAGGCGGGGGCAGGGGGCAGTGGGTCGTGCTGGGGGCAGTGCTCTCCGCCCACGCAGCAGGTCTTCCTGGGGCCATATGAGATTGGGGGTCTCCAGTTGGTCGTGTGTGAGGCTCCCTGGCCACATGGCTTTTCCGCTCCAGCTTCTGTGGCTTGGCTCCTCTGACCCCTGTGACCCGGGAGGGTGCTGTCAGAGTCTGTCTTGGTCAGGGCTATCTTTCGTCTGCCCCCGGACTCTTGAGTGGTAGGTGTCTGGTATGATTGCTGGGGAACTTCACAGGCCGTTTGCCTCCTGTTGCAGCCTCAGGAATCACGGTCGGGGTGCTGGAGAGGGATGGAGCGGGGGCCGTATTTCTACCTTATGATCTTCAGCAAAATTTGACTTATAAGCTGTACCGCAGCGTAGCAGCGATCCAGAAGAATGGGGACTCACGTCCTGTATCTGAGGCTGCTGGCTCTTGCCTCTGTCAGGAGGTGCCCGTGGTGCTTGCTAGCAGGCTTGTGTTTATCAGACATTTAGTGGGGCTCAATGGGGGCTGGGACACCATTCTGGAGAACACAGCTTCACACGTCAGGATCCTGAACTCAGAGGAAATGAAGGTAAGACTCACCTTTGCCTAAATCGTGTTGGGTTGCATTTCTGAAGGTAAACGTGGTGGAAGGATCCCCCAGATTCCAAGTTAGGCGTGGGGTTGATTTTGGTGTTCAGAGTGAGCACATTGAAATGCTACACATTTTCCTGACTTTCTACATGCAGCCTAATCAATGGGATGCCTTTCTGAAAAAGTCCCTTTAACGGCTCGAATATCCCCCCCGCCTCAAGCCACCTTCGTGGAGCCAGCCTTCGTTTTCCAGACACAAAAGTGCCCCGCCGAGAAATCAGGGCACCGAGCAAGCTCCGTTGTGGCTCTAGGGGAAGACGCTAACCGTATTGAAACACAGGAGGTGATTCATGGGCCCTCCGAGGTCTGTAGAATCCGGAAGTGGATCCAGCTCGCCGTGTAGATAGAACCCTATCCCTTTAAAAGAGAGATTGCATCTTGTCGTGAAGCGTTCTGTTCACAGCCCCGCCAGCATGTATGTTGCTGCTCACCGGAGCTGTGGTTCATTTTTTTTTTTTTTTTTTTTAAACTCCCTTCCTCTTTAAAAAAATTAAACGTGACCTCCATTTGGTTATCTCATTTGCTTACTCAGAGAAAGTGATGGTTTAAAAGCGAGCGTGAATACCCAAGTTAATCTTGCTTGTTGTCATCCATTGCTGAGCTGCGGCTGAGTCCATGAGCCCAGCAGGTCTTAAAAGCTTTTGCCATCGAGCATTTGCGATGGCTTCTGTAGGATGGAGGTCCCCCAAAGCAAGGCTGTTGGGGAGCTGGGGAGCTCGAATCCGAAATAGTCATGCAAAGATTAAGCATGTTGCAAGCTGATGAGCTTTGGACTGGGATAACCTATTTTTTACCACCTTTGTTATTTTTGTTTTTGCCTGGCTCTGTGGGGAGATGCAGTGTCAGATGGATTAAATGACATGGGTTGTTCTTCTTCAGTGGAACAAGGTTTGTTTTCCTATATCTTGTCCTTCCGCAGCTACGGGGAGAGAAGCGAGAGGTTTTGCTTTTTTTAAATGAAGTCCATTGAGCTGATGTGTGAGTTTGGGTGTCTGACGAGCCGCCCAAGGATCGCTTGGATACTGTTGCTAGGTTTCGAGACGGAGTGGCTATGTAATTACGTTTTAGTTATGTATAGATGGTGAAGAGAGGGAGGTGTTTTCAAACAGATTTCTTAATGCATTATTCTGGGCGGGGGGCGGTGTGTGTGTGTTTATGTGTGAGAATGTAAAATCTGTGCTGATGCTTTAAAAAAAAATAATAATACCTGTTTGGTAGCTATTCACCTGCTGTGAAATAAAATAGATCCGATTTGAAAGCAGCATTCAGATTTCCTGGCATTTGGACTGTAAAATATGCTACTTACCGTGAAACGTAGCAATGATATTAAGTGTGCACGGCACCCTTTGTTTGCATGCAGAGCCGGCAGGTCCTGGGGAAAACCCACCGTTCTAACCTGCTTCATGTCATCAGATTGGCTCGTTTGGGGTCGGCACTGCCGAGTCTTCCCCTTGTGAGCTTACAGAACGAGCCTTCCCAAGGAAAGCCGGGCTAGTTTGTTCCCTAGAATGATGCGTCCCTCACAGCTGTTGCCTGGATGCCCAGAGAGTATTTTCAAAGCAAGTTGCTGAGGGAGGGAGGCGTGATAAAGCCCCAGCAGACAGAGCAGCCTGAGCAGATGCGAGCAGCCCGCTGTCGCCCCGTCACGGCTGATTCTGCTCCCGTGTCACCGCCCTCTCGGGGCTGAGGGAGCTGTGTGGTGCGGGCGGGCCACCCGTGCCGGATGCCTCGTCCAGCCGTGTGCGCGTGTCTCCCTCCTTGCCGTGTCCGGTGCCGCCAGCCCCCCTCTTCTGTGTGCCGCCCGGGGTCTCCATCGTCCCGCTCTGGGTGTGTGGTTATGTGCTCGCTGCTGTAGCTCCCCTCCCCTCCCCCAGGCATAGCTGTCTCCGAGTTTATCCCCAAATCCTGGAACATAGCTGATGCCCCGGGGCACAAGCTAAGGTGATGCCCGTTTGAGACCCCGCACGAGGGTTGCTCTTGTGTTCTGTCGGGATGGCCGACTCCCAGCCCTGGTGTCCGGTGAGTGTCCACTGGGGATCCACGGTGGCCTTGGTCTGTCCCAGATGCTCTGTTCACTGGACTCCCGGGGACACTCGTCGTCTTGGTCCCGAGAGGGTGCAGCAGCGGCCGTGAGGCCTTGACCTCCTGTGCCCGGTGTGTTTCCCCTGCTTTGTCGTTATTGCCCGTGTTCTGCCCCTGGGGCTCTCTCTGGCCCCTTCACATGCATGCGGCCTTGGAACGCTGCCTGATGGAGGCCCGGGCTGGGGACGCGTCCT
The DNA here is from genome assembly GCF_949987535.1 of Balaenoptera acutorostrata. Lineage (NCBI taxonomy): Eukaryota > Metazoa > Chordata > Mammalia > Artiodactyla > Balaenopteridae > Balaenoptera > Balaenoptera acutorostrata. The sequence goes on from NC_080072.1 coordinate 3,103,597, forward strand.
CCAAGAGGTCCCCGGCTGTGATGCCCCCCCCCGTGCAGGGGATGTACGTGGCTGCCGGAGCACGTGTCCCACCAGAGGTGCTCAGAGGATCCGCCCACCTCTGCCTGCACACTTCTGCTCCTCCCCGTCCTCTGGGTTGAACTGGTCCCCAAACCTGAGCCTTTCTCGGCTATTTGTTTCCCGCTCCTGTGCAGTTTGGGCCCCTGGGGAAGACCGCTCCCCGACTCCATCCCCTGCGGACAAACGGGAGCCCCAGAGACCCCCCCATCTCCCCCCGGCCTCAACCACACACTCTCTGCACAACTGCCTTCAAGGTGAGCACCTGCCCGTGCCGTGTCTCCCGAGCACCTCAGGCCCCAGCGCCTTTTATAACCATTATCGCGTAGCACCGCCTTCATTGTCCGAGAGTGAGATTCATAGAGAACATAACCTAACACACACATGGAATTTTTAAAAATCGGCGTAACATCCTAACTGTCCTGTGAGGAACGGAAGGCAGAGAGGGATGGGCGGGGAGGTGGCCTGCGCGTCCGCGAGAGGGTGTCCCCCGCAGGAGGGCGTAGGCCAGGGGTGGGCGCTCTTCCCCTCCAAGCGCACTCAGCCTCCTGTCCCTGAGCGCCTCGGGCAGCTGTGACCCCAGGAGGGCCCGCCAGCCACCGGTGCCGCGGTTTCCTGAAATCGTGAGCTGTGCTTGGCAAAGTTCCGGACCAAACACCACGAATGCTCTTCCACTTACGTAGCGGCTGCATTTCCGGAGAACTCAGTGAATATCCGTGCAGAAGGCAGTGTGTCTGTTGAGTCGGGGTGGGCGGGAGGTTATGCTCAGATAAACAGGCTTTGCGTCTCTACGAACGTCTGGAGGGTCACTCACAACTCATTGACTGTCGCACGACTGCTGGACATTTAGGGAGTCTGGCCCCTGCCCACCCCCTGTGACAAGTACCCCCTCCCCCGACCAACTACGGGAACGCCCCCCAAGGCCCCTGCAGCAGGGTGGACACCGGCCCGTGTGGGAGCCATAGCTGCGGTCCTGACGGGGTGGTCCCGGGCACAGGTGGAAGGCACCCCTGGACTGCAGGCCGCTGCACCTCTGCATTCCCTCTCCAGGGGGGCTCCTCTCCGACCCCGAGAACCCACTGCATCTGATCCTCGGGCCTGCTTCCAAGACCCAGCCTCTGAGCCCGTGTCCTGGGACACACGTCTCAGCCCAGGCCCATCCTTTCCTTTCTCTGAGGCTGTGCTCAGACCCAGTGGAAGTGGGTCCAAGAGCGGGAAGGAGTGAATGAGTGCCCTAAGGTCCCTGGCTTTGCCACTCACCCTGCTTCCTGCAGCTCTGCTGGGCCTCCCCTCCCCTCTCCCGGCCCCCGGGGGGTGCTCTCGGCCGGGCTCTGGCTTTTCTCCACCCCACGCCATTCTTCTCCCGCCGTGACTGTCCTCCTGGTGGACATCGTGTCCCAGCTGAAGGGCTGGACTTCTGGTGGTTGATTCCCTGCAGATGGAGAATGTCTATGCCTGTGGGAGGGAGTGGGGAGGGGCTGAAGCCAGCATTAGCGGCAGCGAATCCCAATGGGCCGTAGAGTCAGGATGGCTCCCTGGAGGAGGAGGCAACAGGCTGTCTTGCTCTGAACAGCAGAAACAGTTAATGCTGTGTCAGTGCCCTTTCATGCCTGGATCGCACTCACTGCTTTTGTTCGATCCCTGCCAGCGAGGTGGCACTGTTGCTGTCCCCATTTCACAGATGAGGAGAGTGAGGCTCCCAGACTCAGAAATGCGTTCCACGTCGAGGTCACAGGGAGCTGGGGTTTGGACTGAGCCACCCTTAGCTGCCACGATGCTGTCCTTGACCCTTTGTGCATCCTGGACCCTCCCTCCCCGCTCCCGAGTTTGCTGCTCCCCCCGCTCACCGGCAGTCCTGCCTCCTGGGGGGTCGGCAGGCAGCTCCCCAAGGCTGCGCACAGAGGAGCACTTCCCCGCGGACAAGCCGCCACCTTCCAGCAGGGCCCCGAGGGCACCCGTCCTTCCCCCACCCCCAGTGCTCTTGGCTGATTTTACCAGCACCTTCTGGGTTCTGCCTGCAGAGCCCATGCCCCCTCTGCACCCACCAGCCCAGTGGCCCCGGCCCCGGTCTGTCTCCCGTTGACACCAGGTCAACGGGAGCTGGTGCAGGCTCCCGTCCCAGAGCCGGCACAGCGGTGACGGGACCTTCCAAGGAGAGCAGCCCTTGGCCAATTCCAGCCTGAGCCCGATATCTGAGCCATTTCATCCAGGAAAACCGGTTTCCATGCTGCTCCGAGATGTGCCTTAACGAGTGGCCTGTAGGACGAGGAGCAGTGGTACTTACCTCTGGCTCACCCAGCACCTCTCCACCTGCTCGTCCCTCAGGATCCCTTCCTCTTCCTTCCCCTCGACCACCTCCCCCTCCCCCTCCTCCTCCATGCTGGCTGACCTGTGCCCTAACTCTGGTCCTCAGTATGTCCCTCTAGGGGGTGGTTTTCAAACTCTGCTTTAGCACTAGTGAGTTAAGTGCATCTGTGTCACAGACGAAGGATCCAGTACAGCCGAAGGAGACCAGGGCTCTGGAACGCACTGCCCACCCTTAATTCCCACATCTGGGGAGAAGGTCTAGTGGGACCTCCTGAAAAGAGGACAGGCCAGGCTCCTCGGAGATTCACCTCTGTCTTAAGGTTTGCACGCGCCCTCCCCCCGCAGTCTTCATGGTGACAGCTGTAGAAGGTCGGGGTGTTTTCGGAAGTAGTTGTCTTTTGAGGGGGTGACAGTGGGTGACCCCAGGGAAACCCAGACTCAGAACGTGAAGGAGTCCAGAGGAACCTTACAGACGCCTTCAGAAACCCAGGCTGCCCCCAGGAGGTCCCGTGCCTGGCCTGAGTTGGGGGGCGGGGGCGAGAAGCCTCCTTCCCAGCAGGATGCCCGTCATCAGGAAGCAGCGGGACCCCGACCCGGGGCCCCACGTTCTGGGGACGGGAACCTGTGATTCAGAGAGGCAGGGCTCCCACGAGGCTGCTCCGCTCGGTCAGCGGCACCAGGAGCTGCGTCTTTTCACCCCGGCCCGGGGCACTCCCTGTGGGGTCGAAGGACCAGCCAGAGCAGATGGCCCTCGGCTCCCCCAGGCACGCACCCCCAGGCCGCACTAGGAAGACCCGTCCACCTCCAGGTGGAAATTCCTCGATGCCGCCCACCTGGGCCGCTTCCACGCGGCTCAGACGGCTGCTGGCCCACCCGCCTGCGGCCCTCTGTCCACCCACCGCCTTTCCCAGGGCACCTTTGCCACCTCCGTGGGTCACCCCCGCCTTCCCCGTGGTTCTCCCAGCAGGGGCCCTACCCTGCCACGTTTTCTCCAGTTTGCAGGATTCCCTTCTGCATTCAGAGTAGAAGCTTATTTCCCAGAAATCGGGGTGCACAGTCCCCTGGGCTCGATGGGGTGCTCCCGAGACCAGGCTCTGGGCCACTCCCCGTCCTTTACCACCGCAGCGAGAGTTCTGGATCCCATCTGGGCTCTGCTCTGACCCCTCACCTACGACCTTCCGTTGTAGGGTCCCTGACTCACCAAGCCTCGGAGCGACTACAGGACCCCAGACAAGGTCCCCGTCAGGCTGGTGTCCTGATGCCAGGAGAGGGGGTCCCTCCCCTAGTGTCCTGCTTTTAAGGACCCATCCGTTCTCAGCAAGCCTGGCAAAGCCCCACGTGGCCTTTAGGGAAACACGCACACCCCGGAATTTCTGGACTTTGTGGCGTAGAACCACCTGGAGGGTGCACATCTCAACTATGTCAGGAGACAGGCACAGGAAGCTTCCTTGTTGGGAAGGCACGAAGGCGGCTGGGTAGTGGGACCAGAAGAAACATTAGGCCAAGTGCCAGGCGGACATGAGTTCCACCTGGACTCATCTGTGGGAACTTGGGGGAGCCCCAGTCTCTCCCGGTCTCAGCAGCCACTGCAGGCGTGAGCGCTGTCTCCCCTCTGTCCCACGGCTGCGCTGGGGGCTCTTTTATGATTAGGGCTGAGCCCAAATTCAAATAGAGAGAACTAAGTGTCTTGTCTTGAGGTTCTTCGTGGCTTTGCAAGTGTTTGATCTCATACACAGGCTGAGGGCTTAGAAGACTGTGTGGGGTAGAATTCGACTGAATGCAGAAAAAGGTTTCTATTCTGGGTTTAATGAGAGGGAGTGGAAAGACGCTTGAGGTGGCTTTTGAGAAAGAAGAATTGTCCACATGGGCACAGAAGAGGTGCCGATTTTAGCCAAGCTAGAAGGGACACATTGATGCTACGGGAGCATCAGGTGTTCAGAAGGGAGGGTGAAGAAGAGAAAATCATCCTGTCTTGGCTCATGGGGTGATGAGTGTCAAGTTCTCAGTCATCCGGGTCCAGGCACAAAGCAGACATCAATTTACACTCATCCCTGGGGCCATTGGCCACACGGGGTGCCCTGACCAAGGAGGCCACCCAGATGGGGGCGTCTCCAGGAAAAGGACGATAAGTAGCCCCAGAAAGCGTTTTCCTTCCCCTGGACCAGACCTTTGGGAGGTCCACGGGGGTCGTCCGCGGGAGGGCTGGGAAGGGAAGGCTGGGCAAATACCACGGCCTGGAGGGGCAGGATGCGGCCAGAGCTGGGCTGAGGGCAGGGGACCAGCCCTTCCCTTAAATCGCGGTACCATCATTCGTTGTTGGCCGATGGCCGGTTCTAGGTTCTGTGGTCACCCTGCAGCCAGCGGGGTGGGGAAGGATGCTGCACCAGAGAAGGGCAGGTGCCAAGTGCTGGTGAGCACAGTAGGCGGTTCCTACAGAAATTTGGCTCAGGCAGCTTGATGACTTCCCCAGGATCCCATGCTCATCGCTGGGGTGAGGTCGGGGTTCAAGCCCAGGTCTCCGACTCTGCCTCTCTTGTCCGTCACATGCCCTGCTTTCTTGTAGAGTTTTCCAGCGAGTGAAAGACAAATTCGACATGGATGTGCTCCAGAAGGGGAAAAAAATTTCAGAACACTGTGTTTTGCTCCTTTTGTTACAAATTTATCAATGTCCTTTTTGGTGCCCAGAACAGATACTAAAATATCGATGAGGAAGAGTGATGACAAAATTGTGTGACCAAGGGCTTGGGGTGGGAGTGGGGGGCAGGCGATAATGTTTGCTCAGTTCTCGCTGGGGCCACGCTTAGATCCGCTCCGCCAGGTGGACAGATCCCAGACAGCACCAAAGCTGGTGTGAAGGGCTCCGAGTCCTTCTGGAATTCTCCAAGGCTGGGGGGTAAGGGCACTTGTCAGTGTTCAGGTGGACCAGGCTAAGAGGCAGTCAGAGCATTGGGGGGGGGGGCCATGCCTGTGGCCCCAAGAGAGGACGTCCTGCCTCTGAATGCTTGCTCGGCTGGCTTGTTTCTGTAGAATTCACCACCGTCACTCAGAGCTAGGGACACCTGTGGTTGGCAACGAGGTTCTTGGTGTCCATTGCCTGTAGGGCCTGGGACAGAGTGGGCATCCAGTAAACGTCAGGTGACATATTTAGACGTATATTCTCTTCATTCCGTCAAAGGCATGCTTTGTATTGAAGCCCTGCATCCCCTATCCCCGCCCAGACCCTGCCGTCTTTCTGGCCACACGTGTTTCTGTCACCGACCGTCCAGTGTCGGTGAGGATGGTTTGTCCATCGTGCTGACCACAGGTCACTAGTGCTGGGAACAAACCCAATTTTGTCTTCTCGGCGTCACCACTTAACATCCTGATCCCGTGAGATGTTCTCAAACAGCAGCAAAGTTTTATGTGAACTGGCAAGAAGTTGGGAGAACGGTGAGAGCGAAGGGTGACGGCGGCTGCCGTGGGCGCTTGCCCTCCATCGGGGTCTTTGCAGCGATGCTGAGGAAGGGAAGTCTCCCAGGTGGTTCTGCTCAGCATTTCTCTCGTGAAATAGCCGTGGATGTCGGCAGCGTCTCCCACCTGCCCCGAGCCATTGGCTGAAGGGTCAGGGATCCTGCCCGCTCCCGGCCTGAGACCTGCCATTTCCGTTTCCTTAGTTCGCTCATGACATGTCTCGGGCCACTGCGTCCTCTTGTCTCCCGAGCAGATGTCGCTCGTGGGGGCTTTTTGAGTGTCAGCCGTGGGAAGACTTCCCTCCGTCTGCTGCTCACGCGTCTTGCCAGAGAATGCTACCACGGTCAAAGCCAATCGTATCAAATTCGTTTAAAGGTAGAGCTCACGGCTTAGTGTCTCAGAATAGTCCCTGAGTTCTGGGACGCCACAGTTGTCATGGCAATGGTTCTTTGTTTGGGGAACCGCAAGCGTTATCCTGTGAACGGCATGGGTCCAAACTGCAGGCTTCACCTCCCTTGGGGGCCACCATCCAGCAAGCAGCGGTACCAAACGGACTCGGGGACTGCCTGCACTCCTCCCCTTTCCGTCGGCGCCTGTGACCATCTCCGATCTTTTTGATGTTTGGGCTGAGTGGAGGGTAATGAGTAGAATGAAGGACTGTGTAGAGGGAATGAACACTAGGGGTGTGTGCTCGTCCTGCCCCGAGGAAGTGGGTTCTTTGGGGTGTCGCCGGCTCCCTTCCTTGTGGCAAGCCAAGGGAAGAGAGCCCCAGCTCTTTGCCCTGCCCAAGCGCGATCCCCGATTTCAGCACCAACAAAGGAGCCCATGACACTTAAGACGGTGACAGATGAGAATGACTACAAATCAGTTTGAATTGGCCAAACAGGGGAGGGGGAGGGGGTGAGGAGGGAACCGTAAGTGTCCGTGGCTTAGAGGACACACGCCAGAGAGTGGATATGAACGTGGTCCAGGGACTGCTCAGGGACTGGTCACCCCTTTCCCATGGCCCGTGGCCCCTGTGCACCAAGACCGTGGTCTGTGGAGGGCGCCTGTGTGGCCCTCGCCGTTCCCGCCGGGCCCTTTCTGGAAGGAGCTTTGTCCTTTTCTGCTTCCTCCCGCCCGGAGCCCCCAGCTCCCAGCCTCTCCTGCTTGTGTTTCCTCTTCACACACGTGTTTTTCCTTCCTTTTCTGCTGTTAACCCTTCTCTGCAAACTTCAGGGTTGGGAGCAGGTACCTTTAGAGCAGGGTGTCTCCACTCCCATGCCCCACTCTTCACCCCACAGGCCGTCAGACGATGCAGGATCCACCCCCTTTATCCGAAAAAAGATCTCAGAAGCGAAAGCGTGTTCATAACTCATTGACAGTCAAACTTGACCTGAACTGATTTGAGGCTATTTATACCCTTTGTTTACCCTACTTTGTGTGATGATCCATCCGTCCCCTGCAGGAATCCGCACGTGATTGATTATGGGACTCTGTCCAGACCCACCAGTGGTGCCCGTGATGGACAGCACGTGGGCTGTATTATCATGACGAAGCCAGGCAACAGCCCCGCCCCGCGCTTTTCAGAGACGGTGCCCTGGATCTGTATTTGTTGAATGAACAAGAGTTCTTAACCTTAAAATAACCCTGGCTCTACCTTCTAAGGATTTCAAAGGATCCTTTCAAGATGGTATTGCCTCCGAGGATGGGGTGCATCTTTGCTTTAAATATTAAAGGGCATCTTATTTGGAAATCACAGAGGCTTTCAGAGAATCTCTCCGTCAAGGTCAGAGAAGGACTTTGCCTCTTTCCCTGCCCATCTCCAGCCCCCTCCTGCCGTACGTTTCCACGGTTTCCCATAAAACCCTGCAGGGTCCCAGGAGGGCCGGGCATATCTCCCTCTGCTGTGTTTAGGGTTTCTTCTCTTCCAGTCAGAGACACAGTTGTTTTTATTTCTCCAAATCTCTGTTTCCTCTTTTCTTGCCTGGCCGGTTCGGCAGATGGGTTAGGGGATCGTCAGGGTGTGGGGCCAGGGGCTCACGGCCTCCGTGGGAGTCAGATGTGGGCTCGGTGCGGGTAGACTGCCCAGGCACAGGCTGTGTCCACGTTCTGCCCTCTCTCCCCACCACCACCCACCCACCCCTGCACCCTAACCCTCTGTGCTGGTGGTTGGCAGAGCTCTCCCCTGACTTCTGCCCAGACCCTCAGACCCACCACCTGCGTGCGGGATCCACCCACCTGGGTAGCCCAGACCCCTCGCTGCACCCCAGGCTGCCATCTGTAATGGGCTGAATTGTGTCCCCCCAAAGCCATAAGTTAAGAGTCCTAACGCCCCGTACCTCAGAATGTGGCCTTATTTGAAAATAGGGTCTTTGCAGAGGTCATCAAGTTAGGCCATTAGGGTGGACCCTAATCCAGTAGGTCCTTATCAAAAGGGGACATCTGGGGACAGACTTGCACACAGGGAGAACGACCTGTGAAGATGAAAGCTGAGGTGGGGGTGATGCTTCTCCAAGCCAAGGATCCCCAAAGATGGCCGAGAAATCTCCAGCAACGGCAGGGAAGACGGGGAAGAGATTCTCCCTCGCAGCCCCCGAGGGAACCCACCTGCCGACACCTCCATCTCAGACTTCCACCCTCCAGGAATGGGACAATAAATCTGTTGTTTAAGTCCCCAGTCCGTGGGGCTTTGTCGCGGCAGCCCTAAAAAACGGATACACCATCTTCCTGGCCAACAGCCCTTCCCCCTGTGTGTCCCCGTCTCAGGGCACGAGAAACAGTCACCCCTGACCGTCCTAGATTCTTCCTGGCTGCCCCTTCCGGTCCACCGGACTCCCCTCTGTTTTCCCTCTAAGTATTTTCTGAATCTGCCCCCTCCCTCCCCACTGGTTTGGGCTTTTGTTTTTATGTCACCTGGACCACGGCAACAGGCCATGGTGGTCTTAGCCCTGGTTTTGTTCCCCTTCGCTACCGAGCACTGCCGGCCGAGCGAACTTACACCACTCAGATTCTGCTGTTCTACTCATCCTAAAATCCCTTCCATGGTGCCCTGGGCATCCTCTTCTTATAAGGACACCAGTCATGGGATGAGGACCCACCCTCCTCCAGTACAACTTCATCTTAACTCATTATATCTGCTAAGACCCTATTTCCAAATACGGTCCCCTTCACAGGTTCTGGGTGGACACGAATTTGGAAGGGGGGGAGACGACACTGTCAACCCCAGTGCAGGAGTCACTGTGTACTGCGTGTAGGGGTTTCCTGGACGAGGGGGCCTAGGGTGTCTCAGGCAGAGGAACGGGGCACAAATTGCTGGAGGTGAAGGGCCCCGCACGTCCCCCGCGGTGACCTAGCAGCAGGGCCATGGCGAGGGCTCTACGCAGAGCTCCCGTCACTCGGCCACCCGCTGCCCCGTTCACCCCACGTCCGGAGACCACGACTCAGAGCGTGACGTGCCTGAGCTGCGCAGCCGCCTGCCCCAACGAATACCTCTGCTCATGGCCATGCATCAAACCCCAGCCAGACACAGCGCAGGCAGCATGCCCCGGCGCCCTCGGGAGCTCTGTGCCCTGGAGGCTGGCTGGGAGCAGGGGCAGCAGGCAGTGAGGTGGGAGAGACAGGCTGGGTGGCCGGCAGGTCTGCACAGAGCTTCGCCCCTCACAGTGCAAGCCTGGTCTGGAAGCATCAGTTCCCCTCCCCACCCCACCCCGAGTGAGACACGTGAAGTTGTCGGTCCCGACCGGTTTCATAACGGCAAGGTGGTGCGTGCCCTGCATCCCCTGCCTGTGGGCACGGCCTCCGTCATTCATGCTGGTCCAGAGGACTGGCCGAGGTCGTGGGGCTCTGCAGTGTATCGGTCAGCTCGGGCTGCCACCCCACGGCTCAAACAACAGCATTTTTTATCTCCAGTCCTGGAGGCTGGAATCCGAGATCCAGGTGTGGGCAGGGCTGATCCCTCCTGAGGCCTCTCTCCTCGGCGTGTAGACAGCCGTCTGCTACCTGTGTCTTCACAGGGTCGGTCCTCTGTGTGTGTCTGTGTCCTAACCTCTTCTTCCTATAAGGACACCAACCATGTAGGATTAAGGCCCACCCTAGTGACCTCATAATTTACCCTAATCACCTCATTAAAGACCCTGCGTCCTGGTGGGAAGCACAGCACAGGGAGATCAGCTCGGTGCTTTGTGACCACCTAGAGGGGTGGGATCGGGAGGGTGGGAGGGAGATGCAAGAGGGATGGCATATGGGGACATACATATGCATGTAGCTGATTCACTTTGTTATACAGCAGAAACTAGCACAGCACTGTAAAGCAATTATACTCCAACAAAGATGTTAAAAAGAAAAAGAAATATAGACCTTGCCTCCAAATACAGTCATAGTTGTAGGTAGCGGGGATTAGAGCGTCAACAGATGGATTTTGGAGGGACACGGTTCAGCTGATAGCACGCGGTGCCCACCTGCACACGGCCTCTGCCTTTGGGAGCCCCGCCCCTTGGTTCCAGGACACTGGCGCTCTGGGTGGGAATCGGGCAGCTGAGCGGAAGGGACCCGCTAAGGATGAGAAGGAGGCCTTCTGCCTTGGGGACCCCATCCTGCGGTGGTGACCTAGGCCTGGCACAGGCAGTTCCTATGAGGTGGTCCTCAGGGGGTGCTCACCGATTGCACCCCCACCACCAGGTGTCGACACGGCGCAACTCGACATGCCGGCTACGAGCATGGACTCTGGAGCCCGTCTTCTCGGTCTGCGTCTTAACTCTGCCACTTAGGGGCTGTGTGACTTTAGGGGGCTAGTAACTTAACCTGTCTGTGCCGCAGTTGCGTCCTCTGTGTCTCAGGGGAAAATGCCAGTCAGCCCCCTCGGGTGGAACTAGTGAGGAGTGCTTGTCGGAGCCATGCCTGCCTTGAAGCGGTGGTGATGGAGAGGGACTTGTTACTATAGTACAAGCCCCAGTTCACAGAGGGAGAGCCCAAGTCCTTGGAGATGATACGACTTGGCCTGACTTACCCTGGAGGGCGCAGGGTGGGAAGCCAGGTTTGTCCGAGAACAGGTCACACACACAGCTCTGGGTCCGTGGCCCATGTCTCTGGGTCGCCCCGACCCCGGGCAGGTGGGGCCCTTTTCTAGGTTGAGCACATAACTCACCTGCAGGCTCTTGACCACACTGTTGAAAGTAAGAAAACAAAACTGAGAAAAGAAAACTTCCTATCACTGCTTGCGATTTGTGTTTCTAATTAAGCCATCAAATGCCCGCAGGCTGCTGGATTTGCATAATCGGCCCAGGGGTCGGGGTCCGCCCGGTAATCTGCTCGCGCCCAGCGTTGGCACTGATCAGTTTCATGGGAGGCAGCAGTCAGTGATGGAAGGAAGTGGTGACAGACATGCTGTCGGAACGTGGAATCCGGCCGGGGGCGGGAGAGGGGACCATCATCGCAGGTGCCTTGGGGGCCGCTGTGGAAACCCACCAGCCGTGTCCCTGGGACATTGGTGCTGAGCGCTCAAAACCCTTCCTGGGAAATGTTACAGAGACATAGACAAAAAAGCCCAGGCTGTAGCTATCATCACAGAATAATGACTGTGCTGCGGGGTAAATGTTACAGGGAGGCTTTTACTGGGGTGAGAGGTGGGCGTCCGGTTGGCTCTGACTTCGGTGCGTAATGAGTACAAACCTATAGGCTCTGTCCTCCAAAGCAAAGTGGCCGAGCTCACCCCTTGGTCCTGGGCCGGCGGCCTGGGGAGGTGTCTGTGACCCGAAGACCAGGAAGAGCTCCCTGGCCGCACATCCGGTTCGGGCATGCGAGGCTGCCCCCCTGCCCCTCTGGTGCTGGAACCCTGGCCCTGGCCCGGGCCTCCGGACCTGCTTGTGGCCTGCCGCTCGTGTGCAGTTGGGTCTCTTGCAGGGGCTCCTCCCTGGCCGCTCCACCTGTTCCGGATTCTTCCAAGGACTCGGGTGGGCGGGAGTCCTTTCATGGGCACCCACCCCCGCCTCCTCTCCCTGCCTGCATCTGTTCCTGCGTGGGTACCACTCGAACACTTCCCAGCCCCCAACTTAGGACGGACGTGTCTATTCTAGGGTTTGGGAGAATCTGAGTGGGGAGTCCCTTCCCCAGGGACCTCCCACTCCCCTCTCAAGCACACCTGGTGTGGTTCAAATCCCCCCGGGCTCCCAGTCGCGTTCTGGGGCCCACATAGGTGTTACTCAATTGGCATCTGCTTCCCTGAATTGCCAGCTCCTGGCTCCTGCATCTTTTGGAGTGAGCCACGGTGAGGGGGTGAAACGCCAGTGGGTTCGCTCCTGGGCCCTCATCTCTTACCTAGAAATGTCCCCGGGGCTCTGCTCCCACAGGACCATGTCCTCAGGGCCGGTGGGGCCTGCCTAACAGCCGGGCTGTGCCCAGCCATGCCACGGGAGGGCGGCTGTCTCCAGGAACCCCTATGAAAATGTTTCTGACACTAGACCCCTCGAGAGCCCGACAGACCTGCCTTTGGAGCACGAGTCCCGGTTGTGTGGGCATCTCTGCTCACCAGCAAGACGGCCTGTGCTTTTCATAAGATGGAACACGGCCTCACCCTGTGAGCGAGTCCCTGGGCAAGAGGAGAAGCCATACCTGCCGCCCAGCTGGGGCTGGTGGTCCCACTGAGGGAGAAATCAGAGGGTCATTCACCAGGACATCCTGAAGTTAGGCGGCCGTTAGCGGGAAAGGAAGGTTTAGGGCCTCGCACTTGCCCGGGGCTCTCCTGGCCAGAACTGCCCATCCCAATGGGAATTACTTCGTTCTGGACGCTGCCCTTTCTGCAGGAGCTGTTGGCTTGCACTGGTGACAGGGTAGACACAGGAAAACTTACACCCAAAGGGACCTTTAGTGATGACTAATGTCTGCTCTTGGTTGGTTTGTTCCCAGCTCCTTTCACGAACTGATAAGAAAAGTCATTCTTGCTGAGATATGACTTTTGGTTTTACCCTCCCTCCTTGGAGGTTGCTGCCCTCAGATCCTCAAACGCATCCTTGGGTGCGTGAATTACTGAGGTCCGCAGCAAATCGTGATTTTGACTTTCTGGAAAATCAACACAGAGAAACACTTGGGACTGTCTGTGTAGCCAAATGTTAGTCCTGAATGTTCCTGGGTCATATCTGCCCCTTGGTTTGCATTTCCATCTTGGCTCCAGAATGCTAATCACCCACTTCTCACTGAAGCCTCCTGTATTCTCTTCTCCTGTGTTTCGGTTCTTCCTAAACCATCCCCCCCATTTGGTGCCAAAAGGAAGCATGGGATCGTGTTCCCGAGTTTTATTCTGCTTCCTGCTTTCCTGTTGGCAGGGAGCGGCCCGGCTATGCTGTCTGGGGTTGATGCCCGTGTTTTGCCGAGAGGGTGTAGACCTGGACGGCTCCCTTGTGATGAGTGCCTTGGAGTCCACTCCAGAACACGGGGCCCTGCGGGGCCTTCAGACAGGGCAGGGACCTCGTCACCAATGTGCTGACAGCTCAGGAGCCTGAAGGATGGTGGAGAACCACCCGCACCCCCCCCCCCAACATAGTAACTGCAGGGAGAGGAGGACGGTGATACCAGAGCCCAGGGGTGGAGCGGCTGCTTGGGGAGCCACTCGGGAGCTGGGATCACAGGGGAGGGGCCCCCTGACCGATGCCCCCAGACATTTTATCTGGTGATTGAAGTCACGGTGGTAGGGGTGGGGAGCAGAAACTCAGGCACCATCCTTGCTGCTGGATCTTTGGGGCCGGGCAGCCCCTGGCCCAAGGTGGTGCTCAGTTTCTACGGAAGGAAGGAAGAGAGGGAGGGAGGAAAGGAGGGAAGGAGGGAGGAGGGAAGGAGGGAGGAGGGAAGGAAGGAAGGGAGGAAGGGAGGAGGGAAGGAGGGAGGAAGGAAGGAAGGAAGAGAGGGAGGGAGGGAGGGAGGAGGGAAGGGAGGAAAGGAGGAGGGAAGGAGGGAGGAAGGAAGGGAGGAGGGAAGGAGGGAGGGAGGAAGGAAGGAAGGAAGGAAGGGAGGAGGGAAGGAGGGAAGGAAGGAAGGGAGGAAGGAAGGAAGGGAGGAGGGAAGGAGGGAAGGGAGGAGGGAAGGAAGGAAGGGAGGAGGGAAGGAGGGAGGAAGGAAGGAAGGGAGGGAAGGAGGGAATGGAGGAGGGAAGGAGGGAAGGGAGGAGGGAAGGAAGGAAGGAGGGAAGGGAGGAGGGAAGGGAGGAGGGAAGGAAGGAAAGAGGGAAGGGAGGAGGGAAGGGAGGAGGGAAGGAAGAACAGGCTCACTCGTTTGGCGAGACAGTGGTCAGGTTCAGGCTGTAAGGGAAACACCACTTCTCAGCCGCCTTCATTGAAGGCGATGCCAGGTAGTCTCCACAGGGTCCGAGGGTGGTCTTGAAGATGCCTGGTTCTCCTCAGCTCCTGCCTTTCGAGTCTGCCCTGCTCCCCCGAGCCCCCAGGTGTCCCGTCCCGTGGATGCTGCAGGGGAGGCGGTCGGGGAGAAGTGAGTCCCCCAGGGAGCAGGCATCCAGGGAGGCCCCGCCCAGGGACTGGCAAGCTGGGCGTGTAGGAGGAGCCGCCCACATATTTTAATAACGTGATGAGTCTGGACGATATAATAACCACCTGCCCCCCCCCCCACCCCGGGATAAAACCTAGCAGAGCTGGAAAGCCAAAGGAAAGGAGGGCGTAATGGTCCTAGTTCAGCAACTTTTAGGCAGTTCTCTCCTTTGCCGTGACTAAGTATGGAATTTCCTTTTCTTTCTAAGTCGCTTTTTTGTTCTTTTATTGGTTTTTTCCCATAATAAAATAAAAAATCAAATTAATTTAAATGAAGGTATTAACATATATTTATTTATTGCACTGATATCACTGCCATCATTTTTTAAGTTAAATTTTATTTAAATTATTTAAACAAATAAAGTTCCTTTTGTCAAACTAAACAGTGAAAAGTTTACAGATGAGGACACTGAGGCAGTTTCTCAATTTTTGTAAAGGGCGTGTGGGCAGGGAAAGCAGCTTGAGGGGGGTAGGAATAGCAGACTCTGGGAAAAGATGTGGATTCCACTCAAGACCCCGTCTTTGCCTGGCGACTGGGGGTTGTTGGGTAACGAGGCTGCAGCATCTCATTAAGGCTGGGTGGCCCAGGGAAGCTCCCTAAGGCAGGTGTCCTGGTGACAACTTCCATGTTCTCTCTGGCAGGACAGCACACCTAAGCCCACTTACTCACAGGTGTATTCCTCACCCAGTCCACTGTGTTCTTTCTGTGTCCCTTCAGAACAGGGACGTTCTAGGCTCACATGCTCCAGATTCTTGGTCAGGCTGAGTGTAGACTTTGCTGAATTCTGCACCATCTTTTCTCTCCTGTGTACTCGCTTCCCCAAGTGCCCGTGAGCCAGACCCAGGATTAGAAGTTGAATCTCTCTGGCTGCCCTCAGTGAGGCTGCAGGTCTGACTACTCTGGCCTTCCCAGCATCTCCAGGGCCCCTCAAACCCACTCCTGGGGTCTCAAAGGAGGATTGTCTGAGTCAGCTCAGGCTGCTGTGACAAAGCCCCACAGACTCAGCGACTTCTAAACAGCAGACGTTTATTTCTCACAGCTGTGGAGGCAGGAAACCCGAGATCCGGGCCAGCATGGTCGGTTCCGATCACCACCCTCTTCCCGCCATGCAGACGGCCTGCTGCCTGCTGTGTCCTCACATGTCGGAAGGAGAGCAAGCTAGCGGTCTGGCTTCTTCTTATAAGGGCGCTAATCCCACCACGGGGGCTCCACCCTCATGACCTCATCACCTCCAAAGTCCCCTCCTCCAAATGTCACCACGTTGGGATTAGGGTTCCAATGTAAGACATGTGGGTGACCCATTCAGTCCATTGCAGGAATAGAGAGCCTCTCCACAACCAGCTGGCTTTACCTTGAGAACCCCCAGGTCACTGGGTCGGGATCTTGCCCAGGTCACTTCTCATCAGGCCTCAGTTTCCCCATCTGATGGTGAGGGACCTGGGCCAACCCGTGGCTGAGCCACCATCACTCACTTGGGATGGACGTTGCTGAGGACATCGTGGGCTCACGCTGAACTCTGCGAGCACAGACGGCTCTTTCTTAGCTTCTTTCATTTGCCCTGGACATTCCCATCTTCGTTGCCCCTCCCTCCCCTTTGCCCTATACGCAAGCCCCTCCAATTTGAAAATGCACCAATAGCCAGCGTCCCAGCAGGGTCTCCACAGCAACAGAGCGGGGTTTTATCTTCCAGAGGCTGGCCCTTGGGAAGACCTCTTCCCTTTTCCTTCTCTGCCACGAGAAGTGGATGGAAGCGGGCGCCTGGGCCTGATCTGGTCCTCAGCAGGGTGTCTGGGGGTCGGTAACGAGGGCCCAGGACAGGGTTGCCAACGCCTCTTCCCTGTGGCCCCTTGCATTAGTTTGTTAGGATAGTCGAAACAAAGTCCACAGACAGGGGCTTAAAACAGCAGAAACTGATGGTCTTCCCCATTCTGGAGGCTGGAAGTCCAAGGTCAAGGTGATGGCAACACCGGTTCCTTCTGAGGGCTAGAGGGAGAATCTGTTCCGGACCCCTCTCCTTGGCTTGTAGACGGCTGTCTTCATATTCACATGGGGTCCTACCTGTGTGTGTGTGTGTGTGTCTGTCTGTCTGTCTGTCTGTCTCTCTCTCTCTCTCTGTCTGTCTCTGTGTCCAGATCTCTTCTTATGAGGACACTAGTTACATTGGACTAGGGCCCACCCTTATGACCTCCTTTCAACTTGATTACCCCTGTAAAGGCCCTATTTCCAAATAAAGTCACAACCCAGTCTCCACCCCAGCAGCTGGAAGAGGGATCTTCAAAGTAGAACATAATTCTGACCATATCACCCCCACCCACTACCCCAACCCCATTGAAACACTTCATTGCCCTCGCAGTGGGTTTAGCGTCAACTCCAATCTCCTTTAGGCCTGGGAGGCCCTGTGTGACCAGCCTCTTCCCAGCTTCCACTCATCTTGGGGCCATTCCACCCGCTGCTGTCTGAGTTTCAGCTGCACCTGGGTCCCTTCTGCTCCTAAGACCACTTTATCTAACTTGGGCACTGCCCTGTTCTTCCTGATCGCGGCTGCCTGTTGATCTTATGGTTCTCCTCCAGGTTAGATCACTCATTTGTTCCTGGGCTTGTTTATTGTCTGATTCTAAGGACGGGACTGTGTCTGGCTTGTTCCCTGCCCTGACCCCATGCCTGGCACTCAGTCGGCCCTCAGCTGAGTTTCTTGGTGGATAAACAGACACGCGGCTGCCTCTTGCCGGCCCTTTTGGCCTTGGGTCTGCACCTGCCAGCTCCTCGCAGGGCACGGCCCCTGCAGCGATGCCTGTGGGGTCCTGGGTTTGCACCCAGCTGGAAATTCAAAGACCAGGACCCCTGGTTCTGAGCAACAGAGAGTTAACTGGCATCAAAGAGGCCAATTCAGGGCAGTTACGCCTGGGAGGGCTATTTGCATGGGGTTTTTTTAACACCAATTCTAAAACCTATTTTCCACCAAATAAGACTTGATGAGCATTTTGATTGAAATCGTATGTTCTGATATGCGTTCAGGTGCCGGTCGGGCTGGGAATTTTTTTGCAGTCAGAAGGCCCAATTATTCTACCTCATTCAGAGCCTGTTTCAATGCTGCTGATGCAGGAAAATGTGTGAATTTCCATCTTGATACACTTTTGCGGCATCAGAGCCCTTCGGGACCTTGTTTTGTGGTACTTTTAAAGCATTAGTCCTCACAGCCCATTTTAAAAGGACATTTGGAGGAGTAAAACCATTAGTAGATTTGGGACCTATTTATTTCCAAGTGGAAACAAAGGCTTTGTAGCAGGACTCGCTGTGAAACACGACATTCCAAGTGCAGGGTTGAAACGCACAGGTGAGAGGCAGGATTTGTTCACCAGGCCTGATTGCGATGCCTGGCGGGGTTGCCACTTTGGACTTGCAGGGCTCGTGGACTCAGCACAGCAACCTCTCCCCCGAGCAAGCGGGGCCCAGAGGGCCAGCACTGCCCTCTGTGTAGCCAGCAGGTTGAGGGTCGCCTGCTGTGTCATCTCCCTGGGTCCTGGGGGAGAGCCTCGTCCGAGCTGCACTTGGGCTCCCGGAGAAACGAGAAGTTAGAGCGAAGGGAATTTATGTTATGGTTCGCATGCCCTTTTCCGTTATTGGCTTTCACCTCCCCTCACTAGAATATACGCTCCTTGAAGGATGTTTTGTTCATGACTTTATCCCAAGTGCTTAACACAGTGCCTGGCACACAGTAGGTGCTCCTTCACTATTTGTTGGTTGAATGAAGGAAAGGATGGGTGGGTGGGTGGGTAGTTGGATGGATGGATGAGTAGCTGGATGGATAGATGGGAGGATGGATGGATGGATGGGAGGATGGTTGGATGGATGGATGGATGGATGGATGGATGGATGGATGGATGGAGGAAGGGAAGGGAAGAGATACTGTTGATGATTTAAACGGGTACAGTTGGGCTAGAACACAGCTTCTACCCAAAGTTATGGTGAGGGAAAGGAATGGAGTGAGATACGAAAAGATATAGCAGTTAAAGAACCTGGAAAAGCATCCCCCCCACCTCCACAGAGTAGATGCTCGTTCATCGTCATAGAACAGAACTAAGCAGCCACAATCTTGTCTCAGTGTCAGTACCTTGTATATCTTTCTAAAACTAGAATACAGGATTTCAAATCTATTTTGTATTTTTCGCTTGACTCACTTTAAGGGGTGGTGATACCTATTCATCTACTTATGCTTCTATCCATCCACCCATCCATCCTCCTGTCCGTCCATCCATCCACTCACCCATCCTATCCATCCATCCTTTCATCCATCCACCCAGAGCAGTACGTACTCTGCTTTTTTGACCCTGTGCTAGGCGCCAGTGCTGCCGTGGGGGAGAGGACAGCTGAAGTCACAGGGAGAGATGGCTGTCCCCCGTTCAGAAAGAATTCTCAAAGAAGCCTTTACTGCGGGTGCCATTTGGTCTGGAAGCTATATGGTGGGAGGCGTCAGCCGTGCAGAGATGTGTGCAGATAACACATTCCTAAAAACAGCTTTTGCCACCTCCTTGTGGTGGAAAAAAGCTTGCTTGGGCTCTCCTGAGTACCTGGGGACGCCAGGTGTGGGCATGTGAGAGGGCAGGGGGTCCATAGTCCTGGAGGAGAGGTGCAAGACAGGAGCGGGGTCCCCAGGGCCCCATGGTCCCAAATCAGTGGTCTGGATTTTGTTCTAAACGTGATGAAAAACCTTTTAGGGGTTTTGGTGAAGGAGTCGCCCTGATGTGTATTTTTAGGAAGAATCCGTGGACTGCTGTGTGGACAGTTGCCTTTAGGGAGGTGAGGGAAGCAGGGTGATGTGTAAGGAGGCTGCCGTGTCCAGGGAGATGGAGCGAGAGTGGGTACAGGCTGTGTGTCTGCCTCGCTGCCAGGGGAGGGGTGCGGAGGGTGCTGCCTGGGTTTCTGGCTCAGCGCCTTGGTGGACGGCAAAGGCTGGAGGAAGCGACAGGCTTGGCAGTGTGCACAGGCACGCGTGTCATCTTAGACACAAGTCCTCGCTGCCTCTGCCTACTGACGTGGCGCGTTAAGGATTAAGTGAAGAGGCAGACTGACCACGCTGAGCTATGCACATTTCATGGCCAGCGCTGCCGTTATTTTCTATGATCATGGCAATGAATTTTTTTTTTTTTTTTTTTTTTTTTTGGGCTGTGTTGGGTCTTCGTTTCTGTGGAAGGGGTTTCTCTAGTTGCGGCGAGCGGGGGCCACTCTTCATCGCGGTGCGCGGGCCTCTCACTGTCGCGGCCTCTCTTGTTGCGGAGCACAGGCTCCAGACGCGCAGGCTCAGTAGTTGTGGCTCACGGGCCCAGCTGCTCCGCGATGGCAGTGAATTTTGATGGCTCCGTTTAGAGCGCATTCGGAGCGGGGGACGCGGAGCAGCTGCTCCGGGGTGGCTTCTGAGCAGCGCTCTGCTTTTTCTTGACGGAGCACAGGCTGGGTACAAGGCACACCCTAATCTTAGCTCCCAGCACACTTGGGCTGGGATGAAAGCTGAGAAGCACAGGTCACGGGTGTGCCGTGATTTGAATAACTCCCCCTCCTGCTGGCGTCTTGCAGCTCGCCACGGGCCCTGAGAGTCTGAGCTGCCAAGCAGAGATTCCGAGATGGGGCCGGCGGGGGCTGCAGCCAACCCCGCCGGGCACTGGTCCAGGGCTCCCTGTGAACGCTGGCCGCTGGTCACACTGCGCCGGCCCATGGACGCGCCCCATCACCCTTACCTGCTGTTGCCACCACTCTCCCACCTGCAGCAGAATTCACAGGACCTCGGCGCCCCCTGTGAAATGATGTCCTGGTGTCTCTTCGGGAAAGCACGATGATGCCAGTCTTCTATCCTGCCCTGTGCGGAGGCTGCTGGGCCCCGTGGGCCCTCATGATTCCTCCTGGGGCGTCCCAGACCTCCTGGACTCAGATCTCCCCATCGTGCCCCGTGCCGCCCTGGGCAGCACGTGCTGGGCCCCGGCATGGACTGGAGTGCTGGGGGCAGTGGGTGGGCTGCTGGACCCGTGAGTCACCGGCTACTGCAGTGGCAGATGACCAGGGGTCCCAGCGATGCTGAGGAAAGCAGGCAGAGCGATGCCAAGGGCTCTGGGCACAGAGACAGACGTGGGTGTGTTTGAATCCCAGCTCTGCCAATAACTTACTGGGTGGGATTTTATAAGCCCCCTGTAACTGTGATTCAAGAAAGCAGGAATCAGGTGCCTCGCTATAGGGTCGAAGGCACACCGTGCAGAGACAGGGGACTGGGTGAAGCCGGCCAAGCAGAGGGCGGTGTTTCTTTACACACACAGCTGGTCTGTGTTTCTTGGTCCCTCTTTTGAGAGAGACTCGGAAGTAAAGAATCTTTCCCTCTCTTCCTAATCCTACAAATTGCGGAGGGGCCTCGAGGACCCCGAAAGCTCACCCCTTTTGGGGGTAGCTGGCGCTTGGCTCTGGCTGGTGGGTGTCATGCAGGAACGTGGGCGGGTGCCACCAAGTCCTCTAGTTGTACAAGTGTGTCCCGAAGCACAGGCTTTGTATACGAAATAGCTCAACTTGTATATATCAGTGACCTATTAAAATAAAACCGTTTGACTTGGCCTCAGACCACCTATCAGCAGCCACTCTTAAAGATGTTAGCGTAGACATAAATAATACTGTAATTTTTGAAGTAACCATCCACCCACCCATTCATCCATCTGCCCGCCCATCCATCCATTTATCCATCCATCCATTTACCCACCCAGCCGTTCAGTCTTCCAACCATCCATTCAGTCCACACACCCATATACCATTCATCCTTCCATCTTTGCAGGGGCCCATCTATCCTCCCACTCATCCACCCATCCGTCCATCCTCCCACCCACCTATCCATCTATCCATCCATCTATCCATCCATCATCCATCCATCTACCCATTCATCCATCATCCAGCCATTCATTTATTCCTCATCTATCCATCCATCCATCCATTCATCCATCCATCTTTGCAAGGACCCATCTATCCTCCCACCAATCCACCCATCCATCCTTCCTCCCACCCACCTATCCATCTATCCATCCATCTATCCATCCATCTACCCATTCATCCATCATCCATCCATCAACCATCCATTCATTTATTCCTCATCCATCCACCCATCCATCCATCCATCTGCTCTTCATCATCTATCTATCCATCCACCCACTTACCTATCCTTCCTGCTTTCCTTTCTTCCTTTTTTCCTGTCGTCCACTCATCCATCCATCTCCCCTTCCTTTCTTCTTTCCTTCCTTCATTCTTCCCCGTTTTCTTCTCACCCACCCATCCATTCATTCATCGCACATCTGCTCAGTGCCGCAGCTGTGCTCTCCACACAGAAGGTGGCTCTCCTGCCTTCGAGGACAGCCCGTTTATCTTCGCCCACTGCCTGCTGTGAGTTTAGAGGCCAGGATTTGAACCCTGGAGTTCCTGCACTCCTGTGTTCTTGCCACTGTCCACACCTGGGCAGCCCCGTCACAAGTCCTAGGCACCCTGCGTGTTCTCTGCGCGCGGCTCAGCTCTCACCTTCCCAGCCAGCCTTTGACGTGATCCACAAACACGATTCCCGAGATCTCTGCCAATCCGTCGGTGTGACGCCTGTGTGGCACTACGTGGACCCTTCAGGGGGACAGAAGGAGGAGCCAGCAGGATAAGGGCGCTCGGTCCCACTGGGCTGCATGTTCTGAGGGCCGTCCAAGGGCCAGGCATTACGTCCACTGCCGGGTCCCGTCCTGGTCCTCGTAGGGGTTCCAGGCACAGGGCCCACTGAGCTTCTATACGTAGAGGAGGGCGGTGGGGGGGAGAACTCTGCTCCGATAGGTACCGAGTGCCTGGGACTGCCTCACGGGATGGTGGGTACAGGTTGGGTACAGGGGTTGGGATTCACACCCTCCCAGGCTCCCACGGGGGTCAGTACACGCGGAGTTGCTGGAAACGTGCCTGACCCATCACCGGGCTCAGCGTCTGTTACCGTCTCCGTCGCTGTCATCATCCACATGGTTCTGGGGGTCCCTCCCAGCTTGGGGGGTGGGCTTGCTTGCACAGGGTGGAGGTGCTGGGTGATGCTGTCCCCTTGTCCAGGGACCCGTCGTAGGCAGGTGGGCGGGCCTAGGAGTCCCTCCGGGTAGTGGCAGCTGTGGTCGAGTCTCAGAACAGGGCCCTGGTTGCAGCTGCATTCTGGGGGGCTCCGTCTGCCTTCAGCTGGACCAAGAAAGAAGAGGCTGACTGAAGGGCTACTGTCCATAGGTTGTTGGAATTGTTGGGAGGACGGGACCTGAGCCAGGGGGTGCAGGGCGTGGGGCACAGCGGGGAGGGCCCCGCAGTCGCCTGTGACTCAGGTGGGCTGAGCCGTCAGTTTTCCAGACTTCTCCAGGAGCCGGCTGACTTCTCAGCCACTGAATCGTCGGTCCCCTGGGCTCAGAATACCTTGTTTGTTTCCTCCAAGCTCTTTTCCTCACGTGACCAAATTGGATTAAGGAGGCGGAGAGAACAGGGCAAGCGTTTTTAATTATCCCTCGTAATGAAGTCGGTGACAAGCGGGCGAGCCTGCTGTGCATAAAGCCAGGGCCACAGGGGCACCTACTGGCGTCTGGCCAAAGGGCCGTCCATCCTTTCTTTATAACAGGTCACCAAAAGCGTCCAGCTTTCTGGGACAGCGGGACCAGGCCCCAGACCACCTCGCTCCACAGATGATAACTGGAACATCCAGGGCCAGGTTTCCGGTGGCCGTGGGTGAAACGTGCTTCTGAATTTCTGCAGAAACATAATTGAGTGTGGCCGGTGCCGCTGTCCCCTCCTGAAATGGGCCGCCGATGCAGCAGGGAGACCAGTCCCGTCCCCTCTCAGGATGGGTTGGCCAGGGCCCGGGGGCTTTGCTGCCGTGTCACCTGTTCCCAGGAGGGAGCGGAGCGGGATTGTACAGCTGTGCTTGCCGGCCAAGGGCTGAGCCTTTCGAGTGTGAGTCCGTCCGTTTTCCATTCGCAGCTCCTGCAGCTCCCTTTCCAGAAGGGCCTTTCCTAGCTCATCCCTGAATGGGGAGATTGAGGTTTGTCCTTGGGGTCTGCGCCTAGCCCCTCCCCGGCTCCAGAGAGCCCCCTGGAGGCAGGAGATTCAAGGCTGGGTTGGGGCCCCCAGAGAGCCGGCTCTGCAGCCCTCTCAGCCCGTTTGCTTATCCTGTCCCTCAAGCTCCTTACTTTACGTTTGCCGGGGGCTCGTTTGGGTAGCGGTGGCGGCCACGACCGTGAGGTACCACGCTTTCCTGGGCCATCAGCTGGTCACCTTCTCGTGGGGTGGATTCACCAGGATTCATGCCAACATTATTGGGGGGTGGAGGTAGCTTTCCTTCACGTGCTGGTTAACAAAGGGCCTTGGGGCCTTGAAATAATTTGGCTCTTTATCAAAAATGTATTTATTTATTTAGAGAGTTCATATTTGATCTTCACAGAAATTACACATATATACATTCATGTGAAAATCGCCCAAATCCCCATCCCTCTGAGATAATCACTGTCTACACTGATACGTCGTATTCCTGGGAGATCACAACGGGTTGAATAGTGTCCCCTCCAAAACTCACGTCCACCCAGAATCTCCGAATGTAGCCTTATTTGGCAGTAAGGTCTTTGCACATTTAATTAGTTCAGTTAAAATTAGGTCGTACTGAATTAAGACGGGCCCTAGATCCATTGGCTGGCGTCTTTATAGGAGAAGAGAGGGGGCTTCAGACACAGAGACATGCAGATAGGCACACAGAGAAGATGGGGCAGAGGCTGGAGGGATGCGGCCACAATCCGAGAGACGCTGGAGCCCCCGGAAGCTGGAAGAGGCAGGAAGCCTCCTCCCCCAGAGCCCCCAGAGGGAGCGCGGCCCTGCGGACACCTTGATTTGGGACTTCCGGCCTCCAGAACCGTGGGAGAATCCACTCTTGCTTTTTGGAGCCGCCCACTTCGCGGCAAGTTGAGGCAGCGCCAGGACACGGATTCAGGGATCACACCCATGTTTTAGTTTTACCTCCTCCTCTAACTGGGAGCCGACGAAGACGCCCAGAAATCATCCCACACGAGGCAAACTCCAAGTTGACAGGTGCTGTTTGGATGACACATCTGCCTGTGTCGTGCCCGCCAAGAGGGAGCAGCGTGGGACCCCGCTGGCCCATTAAGAAAGCAGAGAGACGCCGCCAGCTGCACCCCAGGCTCCAGCGTTGCTTCACGTTCATCCCCTTAGGCGGGGAATGTTCCCTGGGGTGGTGGAAGGGTCCGGGGCCCTCAAAGCTCTGGGCACCAGGGCTGTGGGAGGCTCTGGGACCCTTGGTCCAGCCCCGCCCAGCTGGGGCTCTGCAGTCCACTGCCTGAAACAGTCTGGCTCCATCCCACGGGCTCTACAGGGCCTGTCGGACCTGCCAAGGCTCCTTCTGTCCACACGCACCCAACGCCAGGTGCCAGAGGTACTGCAGCCGTGGCCCCCGGGACACCCCCCCCTCCGCCCCCAAGCGTGCCTGAGTCACGGCTCCCACAGCCTCCTGCTTCGCTGGGTCAGGGGACATCAGCTTCACCTTGTGGACAAGGGTGCAGAGACCAGCTGGCTCTTGCCCTCGCCAAGGCACCTACCTCCCTGGACCCCATGCTGGACCCCTCCTATCGACACACGTGTCCTGGGTGGGGGTCTCAAGGAAAACACGCCACCCCGCACCCCCCTGAGACCTGGGCTTCACGGAGCGAGGTCCTACCCCGCCGCCATCCTCGAGGGGGACAGCCTCAGTCCTTCCTGCCTTCCATGGTCCTCCCGCCCCTTCCCTGCATCGCCCAGAGCCACGCCCTTAGCCTTCCCTGCACTGCGTTCCCAGGGGGCACCTTCTAAATGGTAGCCGGCCACACGCTCCGACACAGAGCAGTGTTTCGTGTCTGGATTGGAGCCCTTGTCTCCTCTGCAGACCACCCCCCAGGTCTCCCCCCGGGTCAGCGGACCCTGCAGATTCCTGCTCCCCAGCATGCAGAATGGCCTATAGGGTCTTGCTTTTAAAAGGAACTGTGTTTTATTACATTCAGGAGTGTAGGAACTGGCACATAATGTCTGGTAGAGCTCCCTGGGCCAGTGGTTTTTATTAATTGATCACATTGTATTGTAATTATCTGTTTAGGAGTCCACCTCTCTACCAGACTATGGGGGCCATGGGGGATCTGACCCTTGCACCCACTCAGTATTATCAGGGGAGCTGAGCCTCACCCTCTGGTCCAACTGGCCCCAAAGCTCTTAATGACTCTGTTCTTTCTCTCTCGGGTATTAGACAATCAGTGTTGCCAGCCTCTAATAGTCATGGTGAGATCTGGCTGTGAGTAACCAGTTAATTCCAAATTTTTCAAAAGTTTGTCTTTCCAATAAAATTTCAGCTAGGTGTTCTGGCCCTGGGGCAGCGTTCCATGGTGTCTGAGGCCCAGGTCCTTCTATCTCATGGCTCCGCTCTATGTGGACTTCCTTCCCAATTTCCCTTATAGTCCAAGGTGGCTGCTTCAGCTCTGCCCATCACATCATCATTCTTTTTTTTTTTTTTTTAATTTACCATTTTTTGTTTTGTTTTTTAAAAAATTTTATTTATTTATTTATTTATTTATGGCTGTGTTGGGTCTTCGTTTCTGTACGAGGGCTTTCTCCAGTTGCGGCAAGCGGTGGCCACTCTTCATCGCGGTGCACGGGCCTCTCACTATCACGGCCTCTCTTGTTGCGGAGCACAGGCTCCAGACATGCAGGCTCAGTAGTTGTGGCTCACGGGCCTAGTTGCTCCGCGGCATGTGGGATCCTCCCAGACCAGGGCTCGAACCCGTGTCCCCTGCATTGGCAGGCAGATTCTCAACCACTGCACCACCAGGGAAGCCCCCACATAATCATTCTAATCAGCCAGAAGGAAAAAGGAGTAGGAGGCAGGCATGTCCCCACCCTGTAAGGATACTTCTCCTAAATGGCAACATTGCTTTCATTTGCATCTTGTTGGCTAGGACCTTACCACACGGCTACCTCCTAGAAGGGAAATGCCATCTTCTTTCTGGGTGACCAGGTGACCAGCTGAAGGGCCAGGTTCTGTTACAGAAGAAGATAGAAGGACAGAAAGGGGGGACAGGCAGGAGCCCGAGCCACGCCAGACCTTTCTTTTGCCTTTGCTGAGGCAATCTTTTCCAGAGGAAGGTCTGTCCTTTCCCCGTGAGGCTCTGGGGTTTGGATCTAAGGGTTGGAGAGGAAGGGCTTGGTGGAATGGACAATTTGGAGACCTGGGCGTGATTGGGAGGGTCCGGTAATTCTGCTCGGGGGCTGACAGTCCCTTGCGGGCTGGGTCCCGCCCTCCCTCCCCGAGCCTCTTGGAGGGCCAGAGCCACACTTGTGCGTCTTCAGGGCACAGATAGTCCCATTCCTGTTACCTCGCTCTGAGCCGGGGCACGCAGCGGCAGTGTGCCCACATTACAGGAGGATACGCTTGGGCTTGGGGACCCCTGTCCAGAGACGAGTTGAGGGGCCGGCCCCGCGGGTCCTCCTCCTTAACCTCCCCACAATCTCGACGGGCTGTCGGGTCCTTCTGGGCGGCGCCCTGAGCCCCCAGCTGTGATCCGCGTTAACCCGCCTGAGCTGCAGGCACAGTTGCATCCCAGGCCGGGGGCACTCGGAGCCGGGGTCCTGCAGAACCACCAGGAACAGCCAGGACACACGTTCCTCAGCAGAGACGGTTTCCACGGGTGCCTGAGGCTTCTTCAGCAGCTCTGGGCACTGCCTGGGGGAGCAGGAGGGAACGGGGTAAACCACCCGCGCCTACCCCCGCTGAATGCAGGCTTCTCATTCAGGGAAACTTCAGTGAAAACCTCTGCTCCTTGTGGGCGTGAGGCTGGCCAGTGCCAGGGTGGGTCTTGGAGCAGACATGTCCAGGGCCAAGTCCTAGGTGGAGCTGTGTGACCTTGTGCATGTCGCTTGACCTCTCTGAGCCCCCTCCGGCCATCTGAGTATCGACCTCCTGACACTGTTGTGAAGATTCAAGGGAATCGGGGAGGAAATTCTGACCCCTGCTACAACATGAACGAAACTGGAGGACATGCTGAGTGAGGCGGGCCAGTCACAGAAGGACAAATCCTGCCCGATTCCACTCGTAGGAGGACCTAGAGTCCTCAACCCAGAGAGACAGAAAGTAGAAGGTGGGACCAGGGCTAGGGAGGGGGTGGGGGGTTAGTGCTGAATGAGGACAGAGTGTCCGTTTGGGAAGATGGAGAAGTTCTCGAGGTGGATGGTGGGGATGGCTGCACAACAGTGTGAATGTACTTAATGCCACTGGCCTGGACACTTAGAAATGGTAAAAAAAAAAAAATTTTTTTTTTTTTTTTTGGCCATGCCGCGCAGCTTGCGGGATCTCAGTTCCCCCACCAGGGATTGAACCCGGGCCACAGCAGTGAAAGCGCCAAATCCTAACCACTAGGCCACCAGGGGACTCCCAGAAATAGTCAATTTTATGTTGTGTGTATTTGACCATCATTAAAAATAATTTTTCGAAAAAGTAGATAAGGTAATGAAATATTTACCCCGATCATCAGCGCGAACACTGGATAAATGGCGGCTGTCAGTGGATTTGACCTGACGCTCCTGTTGCCTATTTGTTGCTTTGGTTGCCTTCTGACTGCATAGATGCCACAAGAAGAACTCTCAAAGGGAGAAAAGCGCCAGGAATAGCTGACGTGTGTGTCAGGCCGTTTCATCCTCACTCGAGCACTTGCGTTTCCCATTTGGAGAAGGGGGAAACCGAGGCCTGGAGGTGAGGTCGCCTGCCCGGGGCTGCCTCGGGTGGATGTGGGGTTCTGCCCCAGCCAGGCCCCTCATGCCTTGGCCAGGCCTGCCTCGGCCGCCAGCCCCGACGGAGGGGACGGCCTTACTGTCCTCGCCGACCCCGTCTGCCGTCCCAGGGGGCGTGCCCGGCCTGCTCCCCGCCCCGAGCGCTCGGCCCAGCCTGTTTGCAGCACTGACCATGACCTGGGCGCCCTAGCCGCCCGTGCTCGCGACTCAGGCCTCCCGGGATATAACCCCCCGAGCAGAGCCACCGGGCCAGAAGGCGCTGGTCCTTAGCGTCACGTACTCGTTTGATTCCTGGTGGTCTCCAGAGGGGCTGGGGTCAGGCTCGCCCCGTGGGATGAGTCGGGGGCTCTGATTCTGAACGTGAGAGCGATCGCACCCCGGGTGCACCGTAGGAAGCTTGCGTCTCGGTGGCCTGCCGCCTGTGCCCTGATCACACGTGCAGAGTCCTGGGTTCTAGTGAGTTCCCAGCTGTTCTGCAAAAACACACGGGTCTGGGGTGGAATCCCGTTGGAAACACTGCCTGCTTTGTACCCTTCCTGGACCCTCGGGACGCACTTTAGAACGTTCAAGGCCCTGGTGGGTCCTGCAGTAAAGATGCTCCCTGACTTTGTTTGACCTGGTGTTTCCCAGACTCGACTGTGGAACCTGTTTTGCACCATCTGTCCCCAGGGTCCCCAGGGTCCCATGGGACTCACTTTGGGAAAGCCGCACTGAGTCAACACCAAGGCCGCCGTGTGACTGCGCTGGGCCTGGTGGGGTGCTCGGGGGGTGGGCTGGGGGTGCCTGCTTCCCCCTGCGGGGGTGCTCAGAGAGGGAGCAGCTGTCATTCAAGCCCCCCAGCCCCCAGATTCCCGGCGGCTCACAGCAGCTCCTTTTACCCGTACCTTAAGACACATTTCTATAAAACAATCACTAGTCGCGGTGTTTAAAATCAGATTTCATGTAGAAATCCAGGGTGCCGGCTTCTTTTTTAGGAAGTCGTAATAATACTGCCGTAGCTAAGAGACTCGGGGAGAAACGCTGTCCTGGGAGAGGCCCCTCCTACTGCTTCGTGGGCTGTAAAATGAAGAGCCACGGGCTGCACGCTCTTTCCAGCAGCTGAAAGTGGATGCACAGCCTCCTGCACCCGGGCCCTGCCAGGCCTGCTAGAGCCGCAAGGAAGCCATGCCCCACGCTGGCCGGTCCCCCCCCGCCCGGCGCCCCACCCCGGCGCCCCCTGAGTCCTGCCCTCACCTTTGGTCCACACCTTCCCAGGTGACCCACTCTGAGGCCAGATTACGAGGATGCAGGGGGTGGCAGAGCCGAGTCGGTTCCTTTTTTTTTTTTTTAAAGATATTTTTTTGATGCGGACCATTTTTAAAGTCTTTATTGAATTTGTTACAATATTGCCTCTGTTTATATTTTGTTTTTTTTGGCCGCAAGGCATGTGGGATCTTAGCTCCCCGACCAGGGCTCGAACCCGCACCCCCTGCGTTGGAAGGCGACATCTTCACCCCTGGACCACCAGGGAAGGGAAGTCCCCGAGTCGGTTCATTTATCCGAAGACCCCGGGCGCGTTCAGATGGCTCAGACGCTGCATCTGTGAACCCGAGCCCTGGGCTGAATTAATGGGGGGCCGAGGGTGGGGACTGAGCCACTTGGTAGAGCGAGACCAGGTGTGGCAGCGGCCACGGGCAGAGACACGCTCGGGCAGGGTGTTTTTCTAGAGGAATCTGAAGTTAATTGAAGATGCCTGTGTCGGGTGGGGTGAGGAGCAGTCCCCTCCTCGGCGCGTGATCTGGAAGCCAGGCACGCCCCGCATTTTTAACACCGACAGCAGATTCTGGGGTGGACGGCTGTGCTTCCTGGCATTGCTTTCTTGCTTAAGAACACAGAGCAGAGGCGCTGCCCTGAGCGACAAGGCTGCGTTGGGGGACCCCGTCATCAGAGTGGTGTTGGCGGAGGGGAGGACATCCCATCCCAGCTGCCAGAGGAGCCCTGACTCCACGGGACGGCTCATGAGACCTAAAGCAGAGGCCGGTGTCTCAGTCTCCCCGAGGCCCGCATAAACCCTGTGTGGGGTGGAGGCCCCCTCCTGCGTCAGCCTGCACCCCTCACCCATGAAGCAAAGGGCTCAGCCGTCTTGTTCCAGGGCCCCGCTGGCCCTGCTGAGGTCACACCTCTCCTCAGAGCGGAGAGGGAGGCCCGGCCCCCTGGCGCAGTGCTCTTTTGCAAACCCAGACAAATCCCCAAATCCCGTCGTGTGCCCAGGGCACATCCTCTGCACCAGGAAATGCACCAAAGGCTCCACGTTTGGATCAACCCATTCGGTGCCCACGGCACCCACTGCGGGTAGGTCCTCCTGGCACCGGAGTGCGTGCGGGTTTAAATGAGAGCAGACCCCGGGCCTCGGCTTGCATCTCCGCTCTGTGACCTTGGGCGGGTTACTGACCCTCTCTGAGCTGAAGTTGCCTCCTTGGTATCAGTGGGATAGTATTACTCCTTGTGGCTTTGGTGCTGAGATTAGGCACGCGCAGTGCTGAAGCAGGGCTGGGACCTTGTCAGCAGCGGGTCAGTGTCAGCCAGCGTCATCGTCACCATTGTTGTTGTTATTGTTGATTCACAGATGAGCAGCCTGAGACCCTGAGGGCTCAGATATCTCCCCCAGGAAGCCCACCGAAGGGTAGCGCCGTCCTTTTCTGCCCAGATCGATAGGTCGCTCCCCCACTTTCTGCGTCTGACTTAGCACGGGGCTGCCGTCCTCCCAAAGGCACGTCCCAGACCCTCCAGTCCCCCTCCCTGCCTCTCCACTTTGCAAAAGACACGCAACCCAATTCCGGTCTCAGGGTTGCTGTGCACCCAGACGGTATCCTGGGCTCCTGGCCGCTGCCCTAGGCCACCTTTTTCCCGGGGGGGAGACGGGGACCATCTGTGCGCTTTCCTGCCCACTGCGCATTGCTTGCAGTCCGATTGCAGGAAGCGCGGGGTCGAGCGCTGGCGAGATCAGTCCAGCACCACCTCGAGCTGCATCTATTTTCAGACCGCGCTGCAAACTAGTTGGAAACACACTGTCTTTTGCTCCTTTGTTCTGGTCCCTTGTTTTCCATCTCTCTGTAATTATGGGAAATGTGTATTCATTCACTCAGGGCCACCTGTTTGATTCTTAATCTCACTGGGCGTCTCTCTCTCCTTCATCACATATGTCCTGTTTCTAATGGGATCTCAGTTTCATCAGCTTCTTCCAAATCCTGCCTCAGACTCCTGGGAACAGTCTGTGCGAATGACACGGGGGCGTCATAACCTGCATCTCCCATCGCTCCGCCTGTGCCCTTGGGGCCATGACAGCCTCCTGCCCTGGGTGCCCGCTCCAGTAAGGCCGGTGTCATCAGCTCGGTCTGTGCTGATAAGCAGACCCCGGGGAAGTTCATGAAGCCAAACAGGAGAAGCTTCATGGACTTGCCTGGTGACCTGGAGGGGCTGGTTGTTACCACAGCCCACTCCTCTGCTGGAAGGAGAAACCCTCTGGTGGTGGTGAGCCCCTCAGAGTGGAATCATATCCCCTCTAATAAGCCACTCCAGGTACGAGTGCTCTTATTAGCACGCTGATATTCTTGCTTTTCTCAATTTACCGTTGCCTGGTTGAGACACATTTTCTGTTTCTCACTCCAGAAATGAATTTTTTTTTTTTCTTTTAAGAGAAAATTTGGTTCCCATTGCCCATTTGTATAAACTGGTA
The DNA here is from genome assembly GCF_949987535.1 of Balaenoptera acutorostrata. Taxonomy (NCBI): domain Eukaryota; kingdom Metazoa; phylum Chordata; class Mammalia; order Artiodactyla; family Balaenopteridae; genus Balaenoptera; species Balaenoptera acutorostrata. Next base: position 3,135,464 of record NC_080072.1, read on the forward strand.
TAACTCTTTGGGGAAAGCGATTTACCAAAAGTGTATCCAGAGCCATAGAAACATTCAGCCCTTTCGGCCTGGCAATTCCGCTCGCTCCTGGGAATAGAGTCAGAGGAAGTGACTTGAAAGAGGATGGGGGGGGCTATGCACGTGAAGATGTTCTTGGCAGCGTTGTTTACAAAAGCGAGAAGCCAAAGACCATCTCAGCCTGACTCTAAGGAATTTGCCATGTTGACTCACCAGGTGTTCTGTGACGTGGAGCTGGATGACCCACACTGCTGGGACACTAGGTGGTACTTTAAAGGGCAGAATGCAGAACCCCGTCCACCCCCACAGCTGTTCCGGGTGTGTCTGAATCCTAGGAAGTGGGCAGGTCTGTGCCACACTGGAAAATGTGCATGGCGTTTTAAACAGTATTTGTCTCAGCTGAATCACTTTGTGATACAGCAGAAACTAACACACCATTGTAAAGCAATTCTACTCCAAGAAAGATGTTAAAAACAAAAAAAAACAATATTCTTCTCGAAGATGTGGCTATCTGTGGAGGGCTAGACTCGGAGTTTAGGGAGCGAAATTGCGTGACCGTTTCGGGCAGAAACAGAACAGCCTGGTGGTGACTGAACAGCTGGAGTTCTGCCCAAGGGAGTGCTCTGCTGACCCCATTAGGAAAATGGGGCATTTGCTGGATTTTTTTTTTTTTAAGCAGAGTATTCATGAGCTGAACTGATGCCGTGGAGGACGGGTTAGTCAGGATGATGGTGCTGGAGGTTCTTTCTGTCCTGAGACTTGGAGGAAAGCCGGCCGGGCTGGACGTAGAGGGGGCACTGAACAGCTCGGGGTGCTCCCCCAGCACATACTTGGGGAGTGACGGGGGGGTGCAAAGGCTTCATGGCCCCTCCCAGGGAAGGCTGAGGGGTCTTTGGGGAAGGATTCACTGAGGCCCAATCTCCCAGCCCAGGAGGAAGATGAGGGTGGTACAGCCACTCATCCAAGGAGGTGGAATTTAGAGACCGAAGGTGGAAGCACAGGGACATGTGTATGCCGTCCCCTGGTTCCCAGCCCAGGCCTGAAGCACGGCGCTCAGGGAAGTGTGGCATGGAGGGACCTTGCCCGCCTCTTGGGCCTCTGGGCGGTGGGAGCCCTGCTCGCTGACCCCTGAGCCTTACAGCGAAGCTTCCTTCAGCTTTGAGACAGGGCTTGGCTTCTTCCCTGAGCATGAAGTGAGCCCCTGCCTCCCAGGAGGAGCCGGGTCCCAGGAAGCAGAGAATCCTGGACTCAGGTCAGCAAGGCATGCAGAAGTGCCCACACCCGGCCGAAGGACCCGGGGGTGCAGGGCTGCAGACCCCTCCCCTCCTCCCACTTCTCTCCCACTGAAGGGGCCTCTGAAAGGCCATGTGCAAAGGACGCCACCAGAGCCCCACTTACAGGCTCAGAGAGGTCATTCAGCCTGTCTGTGATCTCACAGCTAAACCTCGGCACAGGTGCAGCCAGGACTGGAGGATGGCAGGGCCCTTGCCATAGCCACTGTGGCCCTGGGGCTCTGTGGCCCACATCTTGACCACCTCGGGGCCACCCACGGTGTCTCTGGGAGCCGGCCTGGGCTGCCCCAAAGGGAAAAGGTGCTTCCTCCCCCAGAATGGCTTTCTCTTTCCAGCTTGTGTGTTGGCCCCAAATCAAGGGAAGGCAAAACTATCTTCTAATTTAAAAAGAGTGAGTGATTTGAAAGTCTTTTCAGACATAATGAGATGTCGGATGTGTACAAGGCTTTGGGAGTCCCCAAGGGCTACACGGGCGTCACCTGAAGCCTCGCTGTCCCGCTGTGGTCTGGCAGCAGTGGTGGCCCTGGCAGGCAGCGGGGCACCTGAGAGAGACAGACAAGGTCCCCCCATCCTGCAGGAGCCCCGAGTGAATGGGGGGACACACAGAAGGTGGCCAAGTCCCACGGGGATGACACCCTGCCAGGAAATAGGGCTGTGGTTGCAGGTGGACCACTTGATAGGGCAGGGGGTGGTCCCCTCTGGGACTGAAGGATGGGGTGGGATGGGCTCCAGGGACAGCTGCCCAGGCTGTGGCAGCCACTGAGACTTGACGTAGATGGGTGTGTCGGCTGGACACCCCGGACGAGGTAGGAAACAGCACAGGAGAGACAGGTAGATGCCCCCCAACCCTCCCCCGCCCCGGCCAGGCCCCTCATCCTGCAGGAGCTGGCTCGCCCAGTGAGTGAGGAGGACAGGCAGAGGGGCTGGTGACATCTCGGGGGCTGGTGCAAGCACCCAGGTCAGGGCTGAAATTCCAGGCCCTTCTGGGACATCGAATTGCAGGGCTTGGGTTCAGTATCAGCTGCTGGGTCAGGGATGGGGCTAAGGGAAGATCCCCCCCATGGCCAGGCTGTGTGACCTCAGGCAGGTTACTGAAGTGCTCTGGGCCTCAAGGGTCCTCCAGTGCATAACAGGGAGGAGTCACCACTTGGCACGGTCGTGGGGAGAAGGGACAGATATGAGACACGCATAGCAGTCATTGTCTACTGCTTCCACTTTTGCTGTTGTGGTGATTGTTGTCTTATTTCTGGATCCCACATCTTTTGTACATTTCTGCAAGAGAGCAGAGCAAGCCAAGGTGTCTCTGGGGCCCCAGTGAAATCCATCAAGTCCCTTTGACCTGGGGAGGCCTGACCTGAGTCTCAGAGGTACCCCAGGGCCCAGGTGACCAGGTGGGACCCTGCCCAGCAGCCCTGAAGATCCTGTGGTTCTGTCCTCAGCCTGCTGGGGTCGGGGGGGCCCATGGCCTGCAGGCTCCAGCCTCCCTGTGTGGCAATGCCCAGCTCCCCCGAAATCACGCCACTCAGCTCCAAGAACCCTCTCTCCTCTTGGAGAAGGATGCTTCACGGAGCTGACAGGGTCCTCGGGTTTGCCAGCCAGAAGGACGTTTAGCGGGCATTCTACTTGACCCCTTATTTGACATATGGGGAAACTGAGGCCCAGGGGAGGCGGGACCCACAGCCAAGCAGAGGTGGGATCAGGACACACACAGGTGAGTCAGTTGACTTCCCTGTTCAGCATCACCTGCCCCCCAGGTGAGCCCCCTGCCCTCCCCTCACAGGGTCTACCCCACTCCCTCCTGTCCAGTGGTCGGGACACCACTGGCCGGCTTTGACGTTGAGGTGGAGGTGGAAGTGAGGCCAGCGCTGCCCCGGAGTGAAGGGCACGGGGTTGAGTGAGTTCTGGCACCGCTTGAGCCTCAATCTTCACATCTGTAAAATGGGCATGAAAGGACCCACCTCACCTGGCTGTTGAGAGAACGGAACGTGTGACAGGCCCGGCCCTGGGCTGCGCTGGGTGGGCGTTCAGAGTGGGGGCCTACAGTGATGATGCGGGTATTCATGTTGGAGAAACGACCACCGCCTCAGCCCTCAGAGCCCTCCCCCTGCTCATCCCAAATTGCTCATGGGAGGCAGCCGCCGTCCGCATTTCTTCACCTTACTTTCCGAGGCCACGGCCCACTGGCTGGCCCACCGGGGTCTTCTCTCCCCTCCTGCCCCTCGCGGTTGGGTTCTGCCTGGACTTGGGGTTTGCCTGATGGTGGCATCTGATTGAGCTCTGCTGCCAGCTCGGCCCGGGAAGGAATTCATTTGAAGGGGAAATCAGTCACCGAGGCTTAATTAGTTCCCAGAATACAAACCTGCCTTAGGACGTGCTAGCGAGGGCATGAACCCAGGTGGGGACCATCGCAGTGCTCACTCAGGGCTGTCACGAGCACTTCATTCTCCGGGCATCCCGGCACCTGTATAGGTTTCGATCCGCTAACACTTTGATCTAAAAGTTGGGGGCCCGAAATCTTCAAAGGCTGGATTCTTGTGTTGAAATAAACCTCCCCAGTGTCTGTGATCCTTCCCGCCAGGCTGCAAGGGCACCCATGGTGCCAGGAACAACTGCATGTCTTGGCTTCCACGGTCAGTGGTCAAGGCACACCCAGGCTTCCTCACTCCGGCCTGTCTCTGCTTTGACACACTCACCATCTCCCCAACGGACATACCTGCTGCCTCTAGACACAGAGATCAGGGACTCACTGCCACGTACTGTGTGTGCATGCAGGTGGGCAGTTGGGGAGATGCTTATTTGCTTAATATATGTTTATGAACCCATGACTTCTACCTTCCAATCATGTCAGAGCAGCTCAGGTCGGACGAACCCTCCTGCTGATAATAATGACAAACTTGAGACAAAATATATAAAAATAGCAACAACTGCTTTTAGCCATTGATAGGTAACTGAAAGCAGATGGAACCAGAGGGGCCAGGACCCTTGACAGAAGGGGAGTCCTCCAGGTGAGACCCACGTGAATGAGGGGGTTCCCTGATAGAAAGTGAGTTTCTCTGGGTTGAGGATCCAGCGGTTGGCGGTCAGGGTCAGGGCCACCTGAGTGGCTGGAAATGGGGGGGCGGGGGGGGATGCTGGAAAGTGGATAGCCCCCAAGTCTGCACATAAATCCCCCTCAAATCCTTGACTGACTTCTGAACTGTCATGTGCAAAATGAGAGTCCAGGGGTCCCAGTGGAACACAGTAGCTTAAAGCTCAACGAGCCAAGGGGAGACAATGTGGAGTTGAATTCTGTCTCATTCGAGGAGTTTGTTTCTGCCAGAGCCCAAGAAGGGCCCCAGAAGTCAGGACCTCCCATAAGGACCACACCAACAGAGATTTCCCCAAAAAGCCTAAAAGCCATGCTTTCACAGGACAAAGTGTTCTGCTGATAATTTTACTCCCTGCCAGAGGAACTCAACACTCTTCAGAGGAAGATAACAAGACCCAGAGTCTCTACAACATATCAAACACAATGGCTGATATAGAATCAAAAATGACTAGACAAGCAAAGAAGCAGGAAAGCGTGACATGTAATCAAAGGAAACCTCAATTAACAGAAGCAGACCCAGAGACAACCCAGATGTTAATAGGCAGACAAGGACCTAAAATAACTGGAACATGTATTTATAAGCTCCCACTTGGTGCCGGGTCTTGCGTTGTATCCTGTGTAAAGCCCCTCCCCCACCCATGCCTTCCAGAAGGTTCCAGCTGTGGGGTGGAGGTGTTCATGGTGGGAAGAGTTCTAGAAACAGATATTTCATGTAGTGAGACAAACACAGTGAAAGCCTCAATGACAAAGTCCAGGATGTGAGGTAGGAAAGTGCCATTCTTTCGTTTATTCATTTATCGAATCAAGGTAGAAAAGCACAGGTATCTAGTGGGAGGCTGAGCTGTGTTCTGGTGATGAAGTGGTGAATAAGACAGATGCAGTCCCTATGGATAAAATAAGATAATATAAGCAAACTCACAAATGGTGTGATTTCAGTTTTTGAGAAGTGCAACGAAGGAAAAGTAACAAGGGGCTAAGAGAAAGAATAAGAGGGTTGCCTTTTTAGAAAGGATGGTCAAGGAACACCTCTGGGATGAGGCGACCTCGAGAGTGAGTGCTGAAGGATGGGAGTTAGAGAAGCCAGCTCGAGGGGAGGGTAAAGGAGTCCGTGTGGGGGGCACAGCAGAGGTGAGGCCCAGAGGGGTGTTCAGGGCACCGAGAGGGGCTGGCAGGGGCCTGTGGGGGAGGGGCGGTGTGGAGGAGCAGGGGTAGCGGAGGTGATGGCATGAGGAGCCCTGGGGGCCTGTAAGGGAGAGCGACACAGCCTGCCACATGTGGTGTCTTTGAAGTTCAGGCAGCTCTAACAAAACACCACAGACAGGGCACGTTAAACAACAGACATTGATTTCTCACAGTCCTGGAGGCTGGACGTCCAGCATCAAGGTGCCTACCAGTTCAGGTCCCAGTGAGGCCCCGCCTCCTGGTTTGCAGATGGTGCCTTCTCTCTGTGTCCTCATGTGGCAGAGAGAGATGTCTCTCCCTGCCTCTTCTTATAAGGGCACTAATCCCATCATGGGGCCCCACCCTCATGACCTAATCACCTCCCAAAGGCCCCACCTCCCAATACCATCCCACTGGGAGTCGGGGCTTCAGCCTATGAATTTGGGGGAGATAACCTTCTGTCTCTAGCACGTGGTCACTCTAGCTACCCTCCAGCCAGCTCAGGGGCTGCCTTTCAGCAAATCGCTCTGGGTGTGGTTAACTTTTCAGTGTGTCCTGAGACATGTGGGCGTCCGTGGCTGCAGAGGTTCACTCTGTGGGGTCCTGGCACCTGCAGTGCAGTCCCCAGTGTCCAGGCACCCAGAAGGCTTCCGGAAGAGGTGTCCATGTCTGGCCTTGGGGGTTGAGGGCGGTTCCGTTGAGCAGTTGGGCAGGGTGGGCACTGGTAACTTGTCTCAGCGCCCTGAGCCTCAGTTTCCCCTGTGGGAAGTCCAGATGTCCTCCATCGCTGGGCTCTCAGAAGGGCCACCCAGGGTGGCTCTTGCTTTCTTTATTAAGCCACAGCGCTGCCACTTGCCCCACCCCACCGGGGGAGAGCTTTTGCCTGGCATGCAGTGTCTCTGCAGGACCCTGGCATGCAGTGTCTCTGCAGGACTGAAGCTGCGCGGAGGGAGGGGCAAAGGCAGGGTTTGGAGTCTGCGGTCCTTCCAGAATGCACCTTGGGGACCCTCATCCTCTGTGTGGTCAGCCCCAGTTCAACCCTCCAAAGCCCCTCTCCCTGTCTCTGCTCTGACCTTGGTCTTGACTCTAAAGCACTGCATCAGGACTGGTGCGTAGCCCCTGCCGGAGCCCCCGACTCCTGCTACCATCAGCAGGGAGCCTGACCGCCCTGGGGAGAGACCCCCACCCCGGGGGGTGTTCTGAAGCCCCCTCATCGGTGCCCCTTACCCGATTATCCAGGGGCCTCAATGGATCCTCCAGGAGCAAAGCTTCCCTCTGTGGCCCCAGCTGACGGGAACGTTACAAATCCTGCAGACACCTACATCTTTGTTCAGAGATAACCCCGCATTATTGCTGAGACGCCTTTTTATATCTCCTGTTATTTATAAAAGTATGATTCATTTAACAATTATTGTGAGATGGGGAAATGTTGCCTACTAATATTAAAATTGCAGTTATCTAAAGCAACGCAGAAAGGAAGCAAGGTCTGCTATTTTGGATCAGGTGGGGAGTAGGCAGGAAGAATCCGGGTCTAGCCCACAGCCCCCCAGGACCTGCTGCCTCCCTGGTCCTGGCTTGGTGAGCTGGGCCAGGCTCTCACACACGCAGTTTCCTTTTCAGCAATTGGTTTTTGCTTCTGTAAGATAAAGTGGAGGACGGAGCTGGTGGGCCACTGAGACCCTCTGGAGTTTCGTTTCCGCTTTTCAGTTCCCCATGGGACTCCTGTCTGTCGAGAGGCTATAGCCGCCTCCGCAAGTTTGCATTAAGGCAGAGATAGACTCAGGGACTCTCCTGCTTACCCAGCCCCTGTCTCCATCCCAGCCAGCTCTCCCTTCTCCACCCACCCCCACAAACAGGAGGCGGGGCCTGAGTGAATCCCCAGGCCGCTTGGAAAGAGAAGGGAAACAGCCACTATCTCTGGGATTTCAGGGCCTTGGAGACATTCACATCCCAGCCCCAACCCCAACCTCAGCCCCAGCCCCGCCAGCTGGTCAGCCAGGGTCTTACTGAAGAGATCCCTCTGGCTGCTGATGAAGAAAAGGAAGGTCCCAAAGGATTTTGGTGGCTCTCAGCGTGCCAAGGGGGCCAGAGAGCCAGGCTTGGGGGCTGTGTGGCCAGCCTGGTAACCAGCCCACGTGTGGCCGCTGCATGCAGCCGGCACCGCCCTGAGCCGGGTCCACGCCCGCTGGCCCCGTGGCGTTGCTCCTCCTGAACCAGAGCCTTGGCCGTGCCTCGGGTCGCCTGGAGCCCCGGCAGCAGCGCAAAAGCTGAAAGAATGAGCCCCAGCTCCCCCGACCCCCAGACAGGCAGGACGGGGGGTGGGGACTCTGCAGACACAGCAAGGACACTGAGGACACTGGCCTGACCGATGTCCAGAGCGCCTGCCCGTGGGCACCGGGAGAGAGCCCTGCAGGGCCGTTCCTTCTCTGGTGCCCAGCAGGGCAGCTGAGCCTCCGAGGATCGGGCAGGGCCTGGGCGGACATGGGGGCGGATGGAGGTAGGATGGGGCAGAGAAGGGAGGCGATTTCAGTACAACCAAGGAGACCAGCTTGGTGGGCCTGGAGAAGGGCCTGGGGACACTCAGAACAAAGTAGAAGCTGGACTCGCCACCTCCCTCTTTTCCGGTTCATTCATTCACTCACGTCCACAGCAGTGGGAGCACACCCCGTTTGCAGGACGATAGGGGAGCTGGACCCTAGACCTGGCTTCAGGAAGCTTGATGTTCCCTGGAGCCGGGAAAGTCCCCAGGGTGGACTGCTGGCCTGGCGGCCCTGGGTGGGGCAGGGTGGGGGTGGGGTCTCTCCAGTAACTGGATCCATCCGGGAGACTTCCTGGAGGAGGCGGCACCCAAAGAGGCCATGTAAGTGCATTCTGAGGGCCCTCGGAGGGCTTATCATAGACACAGGGGCAGGGTGGGGGCCGGGTAGATTGACTTGGTATTCACTCACAGATTTTTTTTTTTTTAGTTAAATGTATTTATTTAGCAGTTGCCCATTTAGCCATGGCCACCTTCAAGTCCAGGCACTGGTACAGGTATTGATTTGATCCTCACCTCCTATGTGGCGACACCATTCACATCCTCACTGATAGAAGAGGAAAAGAATGTACGGAGATTTATCGTGGCTTTCCCGGGTCACAGAGCTGGGAGGTAAAGGGGCTGGGACTCGACCCCAGAAGGCTGACGTCCCCCTTTTTGTGCTCTAAACACGACTTATGCGATCCCACAGCCAACACTGGGAATGCGTTGGGTTATGCCTGACCAGCCCATGGCCGCCAAGCAGTAAGACACAGAGCCGGCCCCTAAATCAGATGCTGGTCCACTTTCCCTCATCGGGCTCTTTCCCCGCCAGCTGGCACGGCGAGCAGAGGTGGGCTGATTGTCCACGCCGAGCAGGCGACGTTCCTGAGACCCACCGGCCCCGCAGACTCTCACCAGGCTTGTTTATAACACCTGGCGCTTCCTCCCTGCCAGGACTTCAGAGCGTCTTGAAATGTTCTGAGGTGCGAAGAGCCTTTTTTATAGAAAAAATGAAATTATTTTCAGCCTGTTATCAGGCAGTTGTCAAAAGACGTGGCAGATGAAGGGCTTAGACAGCGAGGGTTTGGGAGGCGGTCAGAGCGAGGTGGGGCATGGGGCACAGAGGCCAAAGCTGTGCAGGTCGGGGTAGGGGGGGGCATGGGGTGGACGGGAGGGCGGGGCCGTGTCGCGCATCGTTTATTTATTACTTCTTGCCGAGGGCCTGGCACTGGACTCGGGCTGGGTGGGGCTGAGGTGATGCTAAAGGGCCAGGCCAGAAGGCTGACAGCTTGGGGTTCATTCTGGGGTGACCTTCTTCCTTCCTGGAAGCTATCTGATTTGGGGGGCCTCCATCTAATCCCTCCTCCTGCCGTTATGTCTTTCAAACAGGCCCCAACTCAAAAGATGCTCACTTATCCTTTGAGGTGGGTGGGTGGGTGAGCAGGTGGACAGATTCACCAGGTAGCGTCCTGGTCCCCACCCCCTGCCACCTGCCACCCGCCTCACCCCAGCCCAGCTCGGACCCAGAATTCTTCTTCTCCCTCCTCCCCCTCGTTTGGAATGAAATCCATTTGAAACCAAACCTCAGTCCGCAGGAATGTGACCAGCACAGCCTCTGATAGTCACTTTGGATGCTCCGTGAAGGACCCCGTGTAGGAAGAAAGGGTCTAGGAGTTGATGGGAGGAAAGCTTAGCCATCTTTGGGCTGGGCTCCGACACCTCCAAACCTACTTTATTTGTTGGGATGAAGCCTGTGCTTCGACTGCCTCGGCTTTCTCTTCCAATTAGTATGTGGCAGGTGCGGGCGTGTTGTCTGTGTGACAGGAAAGGAGACTGGTGCACATGCGTGCAGAGCCAGCACACAGGTAGTGAGCTCCCTGTTGCTGGAAGTATTCAAGGAGAGCATGCCTGCCAGTGGCGAGGAGGTTTTACATGGGCGAGGTGGGTGAAGTCAGGAACGGACCACCTCCTCCCCAAACCCCGGCAGGATTTCTGTGGGGCAGAGCCTGGTCCGTGGGGCCGGGCACACAGTAGGTCTGCACATGAACCTAAGCTCTGGCTCCTAGTCTTGGTGAATTGTTTGCTCAGATTCCTGGAAGGGTGATTGGAAGAGTTGTCTGCTTATTAGAAGAACTGAAGGTGTCTGGAATGGGAATCCTTTGGCTAAGGGGTGTTTCCTGGGGTTCCTCAAATTCTGTTATGTCCAAAGTCTGCTCTTATGCCCCCACCCCGCCCCTCATGCAGCCTGGGAGGGGGCCAGAATCTTCTCTGTCCTGACCACTGCTGCATCCCCTGGGCCCGCACAGCTCGGGTCCACACGCGCGATGGGACGTGGACCCTGGGCGGGGGGTGAGGGGTGATGGAGAGCCCCGCCTGCCCCTCTGCCCGGGGCCAGCCAGCCTGTTTCCTGGTTACAGGGTCTGTCTCAGCAAGGCTCACCTCTTGGGTGGGCAGCCGGGAGGGCCCCATGGTTTCCAGACTCTGCTCCTACTTGTGGACAAACGCACCACGAAGGTCACTCCGAACACAGTGACGGGGCAGCGGGCCGGGGGCTGTCCCACCTGGGCCACGTGTAAATGCTCTTTGGGCATCTCGGGTTCTGCTCCCAGCGCGGGGGCAAGGGCTCCACCCCAGGTCCACAGCGGGGGAGCCGGCGATGGCCCGGCACCTCTGGCCTTCGGCGGGGTCGCCGCCCATCAACCCCGGAACACAGGCACTCTCTGCTGACAGCAAAGGTGGCAGCGCCAGAACAAAGATTGTGGCGGGGACTTGGTGCGGGAGGAGGCCCACGCTTTGGGACAGCATCGATCACTAGCAGATGGAGGGAGGGCTGAGCACCACAGAGCCGCCCACTCCCCAGAGGGTTTCCTGGGCGGGGCGAGTGCTCGGGACCCACACAGCAGCGCCCCGGCCTCCGGGGGACGTCCCTAGTTTCACCGTCACTGTGGCATCCTGTCCCAGCCGGGGCAGACAGCCAACACACCCCCGATAAGCTAGACATCCCCACCTTGAAGACCCCTGGCGAATAAACCCGGTGGCAGAGCTGCAGGCTCCCCAAGTGGAAGCAGCTGTGTCCTTGTTGGTGACGCTTTCTGCATCCGAGAGAGATGCTTCTGGAAGCTTTTCAGCCTTGCACCAAGGTCCAAGGACATCCAGCTGTGCCAGCGCCACCTCTGTCCCCCAGGGACGTGAGTGGTGAGGGGCAGGTCGTGGGGTCTTTGTTGATAAACTGCACCAGCGGCCGAATGTCTCCTGGGGCAGGTCCCAGAAATGGCCTGGGCTCTGGCATGGCGGGGGAGGGTCACCTGGGGCGGGGTTTGAAGGCAGCTCCGAGCTGTGTGATGGGGCGTCGTGGGAGTGCAAGGAGGACGGTGCTCAAATGCTCGGCTGGTACAGGGCACCCAGTCTCCATTCTCGCCACCCTGGAGAGACCATTGGGTGAGACGTCCCGCCAGCCTGGGCATCCCGTGAGGAGATGCTCCCAGAGCTTCTTACGCTGCCATTTTTGTTGACACAAAGCATGTCGACCATATGGAATTCAACTTACAGGCTCCCGTTGCTTTTCCTCATCTCATCCCATCTTTCTCTCTCTAGCTCACTCTTTTTTTTTTTTTTTTTCGAATTTCAGAAGCAGTTCTCTTAGCAACCAAAAAAACACACACTTAATTACAGCCCCAGCAGCAGATGCGTCGGGTGGCAGAGCCCGCTCCCTGGGATGCTCTGTTTAGTTTTCGGAAAGACCTTTCTCCTTGTGTAGAAATAACCCCGTCCCACCTGCCGTGGGGCTCGCCAGCCACGGCCCCTCCCTTTGTGTTTCCTGCAGGGCAGAACTTTCTCCCTGTCGCCTCTCCCTGTGTCTCCCGGACCTCTGTAAGAAATGTGCAACGTGGCTCTGAAAACGCTCATTTTTATCAACTGCCTGGAATTAGGGCAAGCCGTGGCTGGGCTGCAGTTTGTTTTATCTCTCTTTTGTTTCAAAAAAAAAGAGGGTGGGTGGAAATCCTGTTTTCTCCAGGGTCATTACCTCCAAGGGGGAGGGGCGGGGAGCCAGAGAAGTAATGGGTCCTTGTGTGTGATTCTTGCCGGCGGAAATCTGGGTCATGTTCAGAAATTCCAGAGGGCTGGCATCGGCCGCCCAGTTAACACGGGTCTGGCGTGCGGCTTATCTGGAACCGGGATGTTTTATCTCCTCAACTGGCTCCCCACGTCAGCTGGCGGACAACCGGCATTCGAGAGCACTTGGCTTCTTCTTTAAAATGAAAATCAGCGAAGCACCCTGCATGCTGTGTAGCCCCGGGCGCCTCTGAGCGGGAGTGGCCCGAGCCCCAGCCGGAGGGTCCTTGGATCGTCGCGGGGGGGGGGGGGGCTCCGGCTCACCGATGCCTTCTGCGTGCGCTGCTGACCCTCCTCCCCGAGGCACTGATCACAAAAGCAGGGTAGCACCGCTCACATGACGGGCGCGGGGAGCGGCCGCGGGCTTTGAGAGCAGCCCCAGTCTACGCACAGTTGGCTCCCAGCTGACAGGCAGAATATGGGGTGGGCTTTGTCACCAGCATGCTGGGTCTGGCCTGCCCAGCTGTGCTCGGGAGCCGGCAGTGCCCAGAGGCCCGCCACCGCTCCCCGGGTCCAAGCCGCTCCGGAGCCCAGGGGCCCGGCAGCCCTCCTCCCCTTCCTCCCATCCGAGAAGGTTATATAATGAGCGGACCACTGCCGAAGTCGGAGGGAAAATGAAGTCTTTGTTAAATGCCTTCACCAAGAAGGAAGGTAAGGAACGAGCTGTAGGGTGTGTGGTGCACGGGAATGAGCCGTTTCTTACTGATTCTCCGGGGAAGCTGGGGCCTCCCGTTCCTCCTAAAATTGCTGGTTGTTCATTCCCGTCATGGAAGGGAATAATTACCTCTGGTGGGCGATAGGGCTTTGTTGCAGTTGGTCTGGAATTTTAACCCACTTGAAGGTGCCGGGGGTTTTTTGCTGGTTTTTTTTTTTCCTAAGTCTCCAGCCCCTTTGCAGAATTGTGGCATGTGCATCCCTGGTGCTTCCAGAGGGCAGTTTAGGAACTAAGTCCTGGGGAAAATAGGAAGTTTGACTCTAGTCTGTCCGCTACCTGGAGGATATTGAGCACTTGGGCAGGAGTAAGGAAGGTCAGGACACTGCTGGCCGCCCCGGCCGGGTGGACGCTTTCAAAACCACCGCTCGGCTGTCCTTGGCCGTCCCCGGGGTTGCAGTTTCAGGGAGCGGATGGGAAATGCAACGCGGTAGACTTTAAAAGTGCATCTGCTTTTTGCATACCTTGTGTGATTTGTATTGTGGAAAAGAAACGTATAAGTAAATGCATGGAAGACAGCTAAGAAAATATCCACCCACTTAGAGTTTGCAGATTGCCTGAAAGAAGGAAACAGTTGGGTGGAATATTAATTATTTTCAGACAGGAAAAGAGTTATTTCTAACCCTTTTCACACAAAAACCCCCAACATTTCCACGGCTGGTTCCAGTTAATTTGTCAGACAGGGAGCTCTTGTTTTATGAAATCAGGAGGTTTATGAAGACATGAGTTTAGAGGGATTAGGAAGATATTTCCCAGCCCAAGCCATAAAATAAACATGGAAGAAATTTCCAATTACACCGCACAGGAAACAAATTTAATGTGAATCTTGATAATTAAGCGAGATAATTTTCATTAGAATGTTCACCCTGATGTCACCTAGGCGATTCCATCCGAGCAACTCAATGGCTCCTCAGGGCAGAGTGTATTTGCAAAAGTCCCAGCTCTTTTATCCCTTAATCTTCCAAGGGCAGCTGCCCCATGTGAATTGTCACCATTCTCAGAAAGACCTCTTCCGCCTGGTTCTTGGGAATGTTTAGAAAAGACAGACTTTGTCTGTGCTCGTTTGCTTACATGATGAACCCAGATTCACCTTCTGGGACTTTGATCTTTGTAATCTGTGCACAGCATGAGTGTTTCAGCTGGGGGTATGGTTTTCTGTTCATTCTGTTCTCTTCTTCCCTCGATTTTTCTTCCCTTGTAAGTCTTTCTTAGTCATTGGCAGGACTCCCCCCCAAGTTCCATCACTTTCTGTCAAGGGCGTTAGTACTGTATGTACCCAGTTACATTGGTCAGAAAAATAGAATTGGCCGTAGGGTCAGGGAAGCTGGGAGGCTCGGCCCAAGTTCGTGTCATGGAGTGTGGGCGTTTCCTGGTCTCGGGGTGTCCCCTTTGAGCTGGCGTGACCCCTCCCCCCTCCCCCCGGTCCCCCGGGCCTGTCCTCGGGTGGGGGGCGCGGAGAATGAGCCAGGAAGCCGAGGGGGCTCTACCCCCAGCGTCTGCCTGAGAGGCTGTCTTCCTCCTGGTGCTGTGGTCCTGCAGCCAGCGGGCTCTGTGAATGGAGAGCTTCACTGCTCTCGGAGATCCAGGAACCGCCGTCCTTTGCAAGGTCTTCCTCCCCTCCCACTCCTCTGCCGGGCGGGGCTCAGATCACCCTCTGTCGTTCCAGAAGTCTTCTGGCCTCCATCCGACACTGACAGAGGGAGTGACATGGATGAGGTTCTCCCTGGTGACCAGCAAACACAAACCCGGCACTTTTCCCAAAATTGAGATTTTTACTAGGAGGTGGGGTAAGGTCTGGGCTGATTCCTCGGTGGGCCGACCCCTGGAGAAGGCAGCCTCTTGGGCCCTGGAGACAGGGGTCCACGGAGCACGCCTTTCCTACTCCATCTCCCTCCCCGCCAGGCTTTGAAGAGTTCCTTTGCTTTGAGGATGCAAGTGATAGTGTCTCTTGCCCTGACAGACAGCCTTCAGAGGAAGCAGGTTGGCATGAGGGTGTGGCTGGAAAGAGCGTGACCTCCCCGGTGGGTCATTTCCAAGTTCTCACGACTGTAGGAGCCAGATGTGGATTCTGAGTGTGCGTCCTCGGGAAACCATGTGACATTTCTGTGTGGTTTCCCTGGGTTGGCCGCATCTCTGCTTTCCCAGGACTGCCCTGCATCCCAGGGAGGTGACAAAGGGGTGCACTTGGTCACAGCTGTCTCAGTGGAGCTCTGCCAGCACCACCTCTGTCCCTGTCAGCCCTGCCAGCACCACCTCTGTCCCCCATGAGCCCTGCCAGCACCATCTCTGTCCCCTGTGAGCCCTGCCAGCACCATCTCTGTCCTCTGTGAGCCCTGCCAGCACCACCTCTTTCCCAGTGCACTCTGCCAGCACCACCTCTGTCCCCGTCAGCCCTGCCAGCACCATCTCTGTCCCCATGAGCTCTGCCAGCACCACCTCTGTCCCCCATGAGCCCTGCCAGCACCACCTCTGTCCCCCATGAGCCCTGCCAGCACCATCTCTGTCCCCTGTGAGCCCTGCCAGCACCATCTCTGTCCCCATGAGCTCTGCCAGCACCACCTCTGTCCCCCATGAGCCCTGCCAGCACCACCTCTGTCCCCCGTGAGCCCTGCCAGCACCACCTCTGTCCCCGTCAGCCCTGCCCTCCAGCATGGGAGGGGCTGGCAGCAGGGGGCTGCTATACTTGGTTTCCATGACGAACTTCACCACCTCTGACTTTGGGCAGCTGGGGTGGTGGATCGTGCAGGACTCCGTCCTGAACTGCTGGTGCTGTTCTCTGAGATGCTGGCTTCCCCAGGTCCAGATCAGCCCTCCCGGAGGGTGTGTGTTTCCCGTGGCCCTGTGGTCGGGTTTGCAGACCGGCAGCCCAGGCTTCTGGCCAAAGTGTGCACAACCTCGTGTATTGGGCCTCGGCCTGGGGCAGCCAGCTCGAAGGAGGTCCGTGTCCTTTGCTGCCGGAATTGGCATGTCGCTTCCCTTGCAACCCAGAGGCTTACATTTCTTTAGACGCTTCTTCTTGGAAAGGACACTTTATGTTTCTGGCCCAGGGCACCGGCCGTGTGGATTCCGGCCCTCACGGTTCCCGCGGGCAGTGTCCTCATTCCAAGTCCCTGGGTGTACTGATCTCACAGAGTGAGGGCCTTGCCTCTGGTCTAGAACTTTGTAAGAAGCATGGTGAGGCTTGTCAACCCCCTCCTGTCTCACGCAGCCAGGTCCTGGTTTGATGGGTAGAGAAAGGAGCCCAGTGGGGGTTGGGACAGACTGATTCCCACCAGTAGAGCCGGGGGCTGTGGGCGTCTGGGCGGCTCAAACCGCAGACAATCCCTGTCTCCAGTCCTGGAGGCTGGAATCTGAGATCCAGGTGTGGGCAGGGCTGGTCCCTCCTGAGGCCTCTCTCCTCAGCGTGTAGATGGCCGTCTTCTCCCTGTGTCCTCATGGGGTCGTCCCTCTGTGTGTGTCTGTGTCCTGACCTCCTCTTCTTATAAGAACACCAGTCCTGTGGGATTAGGACCCACCCTAGTGACCTCATTTTACCTTCATCACCTCTTTAAAGACCCCCATCTCCAAATACAGGCACATTTTGAGGTCCCAGGGGTTAGGACTTCAACATAGGGGTTTGGTGGGGGGACACCATCCAGCACACACAGGGGCTCAGTTCAGGTCGTGGCGAGGAGGAACTCCATGGCTGCCTCAGGGTCCTGACTGTCATGTGCGACGGGGCGGCCCGTCCTTACACGGTCTCTGAGCTGTTGAGGGCCTGGGCGCCCGGATGGAAGTCGGACCCTGTGTCCCTTCCATCTCAAGTGCTGGCTTGAGCCTCCGTGGAAGGAAGCCTCTCTTGGTCTCCACCCATCTCTGCTCCTGTGTCGGGGTGAGTTCTGCACATGGCGGGGTCCCATGGGGGGATCGGTGCAGAACTCACAGTGTCCGTGTCCTTGGTGGCTGGGGTCCTCGATGACGGTGCCGGACGTGCCCTCACCCGCCTCTCGCGTTCTCTCCGACGCAGTGCCCTTCCGAGAGGCCCCGGCGTACTCCAACCGCAGGCGACGGCTCCCCAGCACGCTGGCCGCCCCCCGGGTCCTGCTGCGTTCCAACAGCGACAACAACCTCAATGCCAGCGCGCCTGACTGGGCCGTCCGCTCGGCCAGCCCCCACCGCAGCCTCTCGCCCCAGCTGCCGCAGCAGGTGCCCAGCAGGCCCGACGGGGCTGGGAAGACCCTCGGGAGCTACGTCCCCGGGCCCCGCAGCCGATCCCCCTCGCTCAACAGGCTGGGCGGCACCGGCGAGGATGGCAAGAGGCCCTGGCAGCCCTGGCACGTCGGGTAAGGAGTGGCCGGGTGGGTGGGCTCCCGTGGGGACCAGGGAGAGGGAGACCTCCTTGCTCGGAGGCCCTGGATTCTAGAACTCAGGGCGGGGCCAGAGGTTGAGCAGAACACCTGTTTCATTCCAACCCGGATGTTAAGAACACTTGAAAACCAAAATTCTGCCAACTGCCCTGGCTCAGACCATCACCTGAGAGCAGCCGGGGTGGCCTGGGCTGCTGCTGGTGTTTGGAGCCCGTCTCCTTTCCCTGTGCATTGGCTTCTGGGTCTCAACAGTGAAGTGTGGACAGACAGGGAGCTAAGGGCCCCAGCCTGCCCTGGGCTGAGGGCTCCTCCAGCGGACACTTTTTTCTTTGTTTCTTTGTTTGTTTTATTGACGTACAGTTGATTTACAATGTTGTATTAATTTCTGCTGTACCACAGAGCGACTCAGTTGTACATGTATATATTCTTTTTGCGTGCTCTTTTCCATTATGCTTTATCCCAGGGGATTAGATACAGTTCCCTGCGCTATATAGGAGGACCTTGTTGTTCATCCGTCCTATGTATAATAGTTTGCATCTGCTGACCCCAAACTCCCAGTCCTTCCCTCCCCCACCCCTCCCCCCCGTCAACCACGAGTCTGTTCTCTATGTCCATGAGTCTGTTTCTGCTTCACAGATAGGTTCGTTTGTGCCGTATTTCAGATCCCACTTATAAATGATAACATACAGTATCCGTCTTTCTCTCTCTGACTGATTTCACTTAGTGTGACCATCTCTAGGTCCATCCGTGTAGCTGCAAATGGCATGATTTCATTCTTTTTTATGGCTGAGTAATATTCCATTGTATGGATACCACATCTTATCCCACATATAAATGATAACATACAGTATCCGTCTTTCTCTCTCTGACTGATTTCACTTAGTGTGACCATCTCTAGGTCCATCCATGTAGCTGCAGATGGCATGATTTCATTCTTTTTTATGGCTGAGTAATATTCCATTGTGTGTATACCACATCTTCTTTATCCATTCCTCTGTCGGTTGTTCCTCCAGGGGCCATGTTTACTGTCAACGCACCTTAGCCAGAATGAGCCCTCACATTCGTAGCCACCAGAAACCCTGGCACAGGTGAGGCTCCGAGGGGACCACGTCCATGTGCTGGAGCCTGACGACCCCCACACCAGACTCAATAACAGCCCCGGCTGGTCCTCTCGTGTCTGCCCGCGAGGCAGGGGCAGGGGGAGTGTCTCGGAAGACTCCGAAGCAGCCCAGGGGGCAGGAACCCCATTCCGTCCTCTTTCCAGACGAGGAGACAAGGCCAGCGTAGGCCAGAGCATGGACCCCCCTCGGGCATCTCACTCGGGCCGCGGGCGCTCCCCTGATTGCCCTGTCTCCCCAGCGGTCAGGGGGGCTGCATTCCCACCCAGAGCTCCAGCTCCCGGGCACACTATCCACCTCCTCACGTGGCCTTCAGAGTTTGTCAGGCCAGGATGAGACTCCCTGGGGGTGGGCTCGTTACTGGGGCCTCAGTGCTGGTTGAAGCAGCCAAAGCAGTGACCCTTTCCGACCCCGTCGCCGCCTCTGCAATCTCACGTGGACCCACGCACTGCTCCGTGCACCTCAGCCCACCTGGCTCGTTCCCCACAGAGGACCCTGCAGCCTCCCATTTCCCAGATGAGAGCACTGAGGCCGGGTCATGTAGCTGGGGCAGGTCAGGAGGGTTGTCCTCCTTGAACTCTGTCCTCACCCGTGGTGGCCCAGGGAGAGCTGGCCCACCGGTGTGTCCTGCCCGGCGTGGTGTTTCTGGTGAGGGTTGAATGCCCCCTTTGGTCCGGCCTTCTGCCTGGTGACCCGGTTCCCCATCCCACCGTGCCCGGTTCACTTGGGCTCACCACGCCTTCCTGCGGTGAGTCTGGCCTGCCGTGGTCACTCCCGATGCCACGCCCCCCAGCTCCAATCGGGGATGTCAGGGAGGCGGCCGGGCTCAGACCGGGTGGGGGGCTCAGTGCTTCACGTGGTCCTGGGAGCGGGCCGAGTGCTGTGACCGGAGGCAGCAGGCCAGGTGTCCGGGCTGCAGCCGTGAGGGCGTGGGGAGAGCGGGCCTGTGGTGACCCCGGTTCCCTGGCCCCTTCTCGGTGCCAGCGCCCCGCGGCCCACATCGGCGCTGGAGCCCACCCGCACTTCCCCCCTGGAGTCTCATTCTCACACCCGAGAGCCCATCCTTTCTCTGGTCTAGATTCTCTCTCTGAGTCACCCCAAGGGAGAAGTCCCAGGTGCTGCCGAGCGGCGTAAAGCTAAATTAAAGGGTTCCCCCGAGGCCTCAAATTCCACTTCACACCGTTAGCTGGAATTATGACTATAATTTTGAAGAGAGTGTGTCCCCTTCCTCCAGTACAAAATCTAATAAGATACCGAAGGCAGGGTGGCCAGGGACTTGCAAAAGCTGCAAATGAAATATTGCTGTGCAGAGAGGACAGCAGCTGGCGTGTTGCAGGGACCCCGTCTGATTGTCCCTGATGTCCTGTGGGGTGTGTGTGTGTGTGTGTGTGTGTGTGTGTGCGCACACTTGTGTGTCCGTGTGTCTTTGTGTCCGTGTGTGCATTTGTGTTTGTGTGTGTGTGTGCATTTGTGTGATGGTGTGTATGCGTGGACTTGTGTGCCTGTGTGTGTGCACTTGCACGTCCATGTGTGCACGTGTGTCCGGATATGCACGCATGTGTGTGTGCGTGCATTTGTGTGTCTGGGTGTTTGCGTGTGTGTGTGCACTTATGTGTGTTCATGTGTGATGGTGTGCCTGTATGCATGGACTTGTGTGTCTGTATGTGCATCTGTGTGTGTGCACTCGTGTGTCCATGTGTGCACGTGTGTGTGTGGTGTGCGTGTGTGTGAGACGGTCACAGCTCCAGCCTGTCCTGAGTGCTTGCTGCCGGGGCTTCCCGAGAACACACCTGGACTCCTCCTGGGCCACTTAACGCTTTGTGCTTCGCCTTCGGTGACTATAACATGAGGATCATAAAGAAACAGCTCCCTGGTGGCTCTCTAGACTGAACGAGTGGCTTCATGGCGGTCCTCATATGTAATAAGTGCTCGGTGCATGGTGACCCTGAGATGCAGCTCAAATCTGTGTCCAGCCCAAGGCCAGGCGTATGGCCAGGCCCGTTCCCTGTCACCCAGGCTGTGCTTCGCCCCGGATGTGGGACTTTCAGTGCCGACACCGGACCATCTGCCTGTCCCCATCAGGGTGAACTGTCCCGGCCCTGCCAGCACCCACCTTGCCGTGTGGTCCTGACTGTCGGCCCTGCCTTCGCTGCCATTTCCCGGCCTCCTTCCCTCCCCACCCCTTCAAAGCCAGCCTGGCCCTGTCAGGTGGGGGGCCCGCCTGGCTCAGGATCTGCTCACTCGTCAGTGACAGCAGCTACGCCCTGACAGGAGCTCCTTGAGTTGCTGGGGTCCTGCCCCCGAGACTCCCATGTCACAAAAGGGACCTGCCAGGCACCCTGGCTCCCCATGGTCGCCAGGATAATGGTGGCATTTGAGCCACACGCAGGCTCTCTGCTTTCACACCTGTGCTCAGGCGTGGACACGGCCGTACGCGCAGCCCCAGTGACGGGGTGCCTGCGCTCAGGGTACCGCAGCACAGCCCCTGGGCCTTGTGGGGGCCCAGGAGGCAGCTGAACCCTCCATCCCGTCTCTGTCTTCACAGCTCAGAGCCCAGCCCTTTCCTGGGACAGACGGGGACCCTTGCAGGGAGGGCACGGCTCCCAGCCTCGGGGCTGCCCAGGTGCCCCCAGAGCGCTTTCTGGTTATCACAGAACCCGGAGGTGGGTTGGGATACTCCCCAGTCATGGAGGGGAGAGCCCCAGCTCCACGCGCACCCCTCTGTCTGCGGATCCTGTCTCAGTGGGTAGCTGCCAAACCGCCAGTTGCATCCAGCTCTGCCTCCTACCTGCTGTGTGACTTGAGGCAAGTCACGTAACCATTCTGTGCCTCCGTTTTCTCGTATGTAAAAGGGGCCTAATAGGTTCGGGACGAGGATGATGCGGAAGGTGGCACCCGCCACGTGCTGAGACCCGTGTAAGTTCCACGGAAGTGTTGGCTGCCTTAGTGTCATCATTGTAAAGGGCATCTTGGAAGGCCCTCTGACCGCTGCAGAGGAGGTCATCCTGGTGACGGCTGCGGCTTGGGCAGAGTAAGGGGCAGGGGACGTGGAGGGCGTCAGGTGAGCCAGGTCGAGGGAGTCCCAGCGTCTTGAGCATCTGGCGGGGTTTCCCCCCGGCTGCCCACCCCACCTCACCCCCTCCTGCCTCTCTCGCTGCCCACGGGGAATTCTGACCGCTCAGCGCCCCCTCTCAGGCAGAGCCCGTAAACGCCCACCTGAGGCCCCAGAAGCCTCAGCCAGGAGGGTGATGGGCACCTCCACGTGGCCAGAACCGGCCTCGGGCCAAACCCTCAGGTGTAGGCTTGACGAGATGGGGCCGAGGCCTCCCCAGCCGCCCAAGCCCCGCACACCCATCCCTGGGCTCCTGCCAGCCCTGGCCGAGCAGCTTCCTCCCGGGCCTGGGCTCTGCGCTGTGGGCCAGGGCAGCCTCCCACGTGGAGCCAGCCCTCGATAGCCAGCCAACCTGAGTGCAAATTAGAAGAGGGAAGAGGGTCCAGAACGGACGGGAACCCGTCTGCCTGCAGCCCGTCCCGGTGCCCTGCCTCACCTGGAGGCTCTGCACGCGCCTGCCTGAGTCGCCCTCTAGTGGCGCGCACTGGCATGGCTGGTCCACGTTGCTAAGAACCGGCCTGAGAAGGGGTTTCGCTGGGTGGTCCCATCACCCACCGCCTGAGTGTGGAGAGGAGTGCGGGTCCTCCTAGGATCCCTCCCAGCTGCCCTGTTCTCGCCAGGTTGGGACCAGCTCTTGACGTATTTCTGCAAAGCCCGGGCGGCTAGTCCTGAGGGCTGCCCTGGCCTCACCGGCACCAGGGGGCGTGCCGGCCACCCTCCCATCAAAGGAGCGGTTCCAGGCTGGGTTCGGCTCGGCAGAGAGAAAAGCCTGCTGAGTTCAGGCAGGGAGGCTGGCTGGCTGTGTGTCCTATGCACCCACCTCCCCCGTGGGCAGGGGCTGAGCTGGAAGGGCTCCCAAAGTCTGTCTCTCAACCAAGTTGCTTTCGTTTCCCTGAACTCGGCTCTATGGGCAGAGCAGGGGGCCCCGAAGGGTCTGGGTCAGTGGGCATCCACCCCGCCCTGCACACCCCTTCCAGGGGATATGCCCCCATCTGGGCAGACTCGGGGGGTGACAGGGCGCTGTGGGGTCCCTCTGGCTCACGCCTGTCCACCTCCACCCTTGTCCCGCCTCGTGGGGACACAGGGACCAGGATGCCAGAGCTGTGCTCCCCCAGCGGCACAGGGACCTGGTTTCCTCGGTGGGAACTGTGGCGCTGCTCCCCGCCATGTGCCCGTCCTGACCCAGAAAGGGGGAGGGGGTCAGCAGACAGGGCAGGGGTGGAGTCGGGCTGCTCCCCGCCACCCTGCCCGCTGCCCGACCCCGGGTGCTAATGGCATGTCACCCGGACGTCAGGAGTAGGGGGTCCACGAGGAGCTGGCCGCCTGGCGGGTAGACGGGGCCAGGTGAGGGGGGTACCCCAGGGCAGCAGGTGCATCCGGCCTGCTGAGGAATCGGGTCCGGGCACCACACGGGCTGCCCTTGCCTGTCACTTGCTGTCCTTCCGCACCGGGGACGTTCAGTGTTTGCTCTCTCAGCGGGTGGCATAAACGCATGAATGACCGGCCTGTGACGGGCGCTCACTGTGCAGAGGCGAGCACCCCAGAAATGAGGGCGGGAAGCGTGTCAGCCCCGGGGGTGACGTGGTCGAGGACAGGGAGCCCCCAAGAGACTCCCCCAGAGGCAGAGCTCACACAAGTCAGGGCTCGGACCTCCCTGGGGGAGACGAGGGGCCCTCACGGAGGAGGGGGTCTCCGGAGGTGGAGAAACGGGCCAGCCAGGCATCTGGGAGAGGCAAGGGGTCCTGTGTGACCGGAGCAGAGTGTGGGAAGGTATAGGGAAGGACGCACATTCCAGACTATTCCCCATCCCTCGGGGGCTCTAGGTGCCCACGCCCTGCCGCAAGGGGTCCTGTGTGACTGGAGCAGAGTGTGGGAAGGTATAGGGAAGGACGCACATTCCAGACTATTCCCCATCCCTCGGGGGCTCTAGGTGCCCACGCCCTGCCGCAAGGGGTCCTGTGTGACTGGAGCAGAGTGTGGGAAGGTATAGGGAAGGACGCACATTCCAGACTATTCCCCATCCCTTGGGGGCTCTAGGTGCCCACGCCCTGCCGCCTGGAGCCTTGGGTTTGCAAACAGGCAGAATCCCAACGCCGGTGGCCTGGGGCCGTCCTGGAGTGTGTCGGGGCAGCTGGACAGTGCGGGGGCTCTGAGACGGGCACGCTTCTGAGATCACGGGGGTGGGGTCCCACTTCTCTGGAGTCCACAAAAGCCCCTGTGCACACTGGCCACCCCAGCAGGACAGGACATCTAATGATTGTCCATCCCCGAAGCACCTCCTCAGGACCTTGCGGGGAGGCTGTGGCATGTGGGGTGCTGGCACCAGAGCCACGGAGGCTGGGCACGCAACCCAGAAGCCCAGGAGGGCGCCACGGCGCACGGGGCGATGTGCGGGCTGAGAGCTCTGGCATTTCTTCCCAGCCCGAAGGCAGAGGAGGAAACAGCGCTGATGG
Organism: Balaenoptera acutorostrata; assembly: GCF_949987535.1. Classification (NCBI taxonomy): domain Eukaryota; kingdom Metazoa; phylum Chordata; class Mammalia; order Artiodactyla; family Balaenopteridae; genus Balaenoptera; species Balaenoptera acutorostrata. The sequence continues at coordinate 3,159,395 of NC_080072.1, forward strand.
TACAGGGGGTGACGTGGAGTCTGAGCTTCCACGCTTAAGACACAGCTGTCAGCGGGGTCAGGGCTTGGGACCTCTGTGTTGGAAACGCCACCCTGTGCCAGAGCCGCCAGCAGGTAACCCTCCAGCAGCCTCCTTCCACCCATCCCACGTGAGTCTGGAACCTGGATGACACCCCGATTTCTAGCAGGTCCCCAGCTCTGGGAGATTCTGCTTCTGCATATCTGTGATTCTGCCACCACTCTGGACACAGGGCTCCCCGTCTCCAGCCCAGCTAGGGTGACCCAGCGCCCCTCCAGTCATGCCCCTGGTCTCTGTGGCATCACGTTTGCCCCAAACGTCCCAGCAGAGCCTTTCGCGCAGCCCACGCCCTCTCCCCATCACCCCAGCCTCTGTGCTGACCCATCGGACACACAGAAAAGCATCTTGTCAACTTGTACTTCTCCCCCATGAGGCTCAAGTCTGTCTCAAGTCCATGGGTGTCGGCAGACCCACTAAATACTTGCCCGGTGAAGGAGCGGATGGATGTGTAAGTGGCTGACGAAGGAGCGAACGGAGAAAGTTCCATGTGCAGGCAGGTCCCTGTTCATCCAGGATAGCTGGGAAATGTTCAGGTCACCCGCGGCCGAGCAGTTTTCTGATATTGAGAATTCAGTGATGTAGCCCTCACACCAAAACAACGCAGTTGGAATTCCTCCTGGCTGTTCTTGGACGGAACACAAGGAGAGTGTGGACAGTCTGGGGTGGAGGAAACTTCAGACCCATCCTCGCTGTGCAGGCAGGACGGGCCCAGCCTGGCCTCCAAGAGCGGACGGCACTGCCAACCTGGAGCCGCTGGGGGGCTGTGCCCCCTGCTGCCGTCGAGGGCTGCCACGGGCGAGCAGGGCCCAGCAGAGGGTGCATTTCATAAAACGGGGCAAGGGAGGTCATGGTCACCTGGTTCGTCACCGCACAGAGCAGGGAGCGTGCAGGGAGCCCTGAGCTGGGATCGGGGAGCCGGGACGTGAGGTCGGCTCTGTATCTCTGCGCCCAGGTCACTATTTACGGAGCCTCCATTTTTCCACTCGTGAAACGGCACTTTGCAAGGCTCACATTAACCTGGAACGAGAAGATGCTTCAGCGTTCGTGTGGACCACACGTCACTGCTGGTACCTAGAACCGTAGACGCACTCTGGTCTTCAAGGACCAATTTCTTCCTGTTCTTAGACAAAGCCTTTCCGGGCTTGGACCGATGAGTTCGGGAGCTGACCGTCTGCAAAGCGGCTCAAGGAACAGAACTCCCAGACCGGAGCTTTGTTCGCTTTGACTTCTCTGCCCAGTGACCCACTCTGGTGCCGGCTGAACCCAGCTGGCTGACACATGCATCTTGTCACCCACTTTCCAGTTGAAGCAGAGAGTGAAGCAGACGTGTTGAGTGTTCACACACCTGTGCAGAGTGGTTCCTGCTGACTCACTCTCAGGTCTCTCCAGATCATCCCCTCTTATCACGTGGGGAAACTGAGGCTTCCAGTGGTTAACTGACTTATCCAACATCTGGTAGTAAGTGATCAGCTGGGCTTCCGGCAGGGTTCTTTTGAAATTTGGATGGATGAGTGAATACATAATGTTTGTATAAGTGGTAAGATGGATGGATGGATGGATAAGTGAGTGGATGGGTGGATAGATGGATAGGTGAATGGATGGCTGGATGATGGATGGGTGGTCCGGTGCATGATGGATGGATGGGTGTATGGATGGATAGGTGAGTCAGTGGACGGTTGGATGGATGATGGATGGGTGGGTGGGTGGAGAGATGGGCAGCTGGATGGATTTCTCCTGAGGATCAAGTTTTCAGGTTGGACACAGTCTCCTTGCTGATTGCTGTTGATTATGCACAGTGGGGTCCTGGGGCTCCCGGCAGCAGTTCCACTGTGTGTGTGGGAGGGGGTTCCCTGAGAAGTTGGGCTCCTCATGTGGTTCCCAAGCTCTGGGCATAGCAGCTGCTTCTGCAGCTAACCAGCAGCTGGGAGTCAGGTCTGGCAGCCCCAGCTGTGCTGCTTACCCTCTGCCCTGCCCCAGCCACCATCAGCATGGTCCATCCTTATCTTTTCTCTGGACTTTGACCTGCCCTCTCCCCTGGGGGAGAAGCCCACTTGCCTTACCCTGCTGCCCTCAGAGTCATCTCCCCTTCTGGTGCTTGGGGACCAACTCATGGGCCCACCTGCCCTTCCGCTCATCGCCCCTGGTGTCTGCTGCAGCCGCACATCCTGTCCAGGAGTGTCCGTGCGGCCCATTTGTGACCTCCTTGGTAGGACAACCTGCAGTCTCTTATTGGGGTTTAACGCATCAGGCACTTCCGAGCACCTACTACTGCACCCCCAACCAGGGATGGGGGCATGGAGATGGTCAGATGCAGAGGTGATAACTGCCATCAAAGCTTCAGTGACAGAGCCGGCGGGAGGCAGGGAAGGGGAGCTTTGTCTGTTTTCCCTCACTGATCCTCCTAGCAGCCTCGTGTGGTGGGCCCACCTGGCCATCGCTCAGTGCAGATACGGCAGGTGCATCGGGGGAGATCCAAGCACTGCTTGTGGCGGTCTGGGGAGAGGAGGCCTTCTGAGCCTGGTGTGGGGTGCCCCCCTGGAGCGCACGCCCTCTGCTGACCCCAAGCCTCTTCTGAACCCTTGAGTTCAGGTGGAGTGGCCCCAAGGGACACCTCCCTGTTGCCGAGGGACTGAGTCCCCTTGGTTGCCAGGACTCACTGTCCCCTGGCCTGGGAGCCGGGGAGGAGACCCCTGCTGACGCTCAGCCCCTTGCGGCAAAGGCGCTGTCTCCCCCCTGCCCCCCGTGTCTCCCCCCTGCCCCCCGTGTCTCCCCCTCCACCCCGTATCTCCCCCCTGCCCCCGTGTCTCCCCCCTGCCCCCCGTGTCTCCCCCTCCCCCCCGTGTCTCCCCCCTGCCCCCCGTGTCTCCCCCCTGCCCCCCGTGTCTCCCCCCTGCCCCCCGTGTCTCCCCCTCCCCCCGTGTCTCCCCCCTGCCCCCCGTGTCTCCCCCCTGCCCCCCGTGTCTCCCCCTGCCCCCCGTGTCTCCCCCCTGCCCCCGTGTCTCCCCCTCCCCCCCGTGTCTCCCCCCTGCCCCCCGTGTCTCCCCCCTGCCCCCGTGTCTCCCCCCTGCCCCCCGTGTCTCCCCCCTGCCCCCCGTGTCTCCCCCCTGCCCCCCGTGTCTCCCCCTCCCCCCCGAGCTCCGAGTAAGGCTGGGTTGAGGCGCATTGAATGGATGGATCTTCTTCCTGATGCAGACGGCGGGCGGGACGTCCTCGCAGGCGGGAACTCTGAGGGCCGCTCTACTTTCCCCGGTTCTTTTCCACCACAGGCAGGTGGCCCAGATTGTCCTTCCTCTCTGGGAGTCAGCTGCCTTGCCAACTGTCACCTCTGGACCAGAGGCGGTCACACAACCTGGCTCTTGCAGGCGTCGCAGCTCTGGGCTCCTGGGGTGTTTGGGGATCAGTGATATCCATCAAGAGGGAGTATCCGGCGCTCAGGGTGGATTTTCCCATCTGTGCACGCCGATCTGTAGCTGGCTGGGTGGGGAGGAGGAAGTGGGGAGGGACAGTAAGGCCGCCGGGCAGGGCTGCCTGGCGGTGCCAGAGTTTACAGGGGCACCTGTTTCCCAGGATGCTGTGACCTCCGTCTGTGGCTTCAACTTGGTCAGGGAAGGCGGGGGTCGAGGAGGCAAGAGAGGGGGCATCCCTGGGGACAGGAGACCATGAGGACTGTGTCTCTGAGCCCAGGCGAGCGCCGGGGAAAGGTCACATGCCTGTCCTCTGCTCCGTGTGGTTTAGGGAGAGCTCTGGGCTCTGGGGTCGGGCAGGCAGATCTGACGGCCGATCCTTCTCCTCACCTGACTCGCATAAATTAGGGTGTAAACTGAGCGTGTCCCGTGTGTAGACGTGGGTTCCTGTGGCCAGATCATCACCGTGAGCGAAAAAGTAAAAAGCATGACAAAATACAGCCCAGTCACGCTTACATGAATTCTTACCAGCATAAAGCAAACCATACGGTATTTATCAGGGGTGCCGACGTGGGTAAAGCACAGCACAAAAGGAACATGGGGGTTTGCGTTAAATCCCGAAAGTGAATGGTCACATCATATTCTAGAATTTTCCCTGCAAGCCTGTTTTTACACCTAAAGGCGAGAACTTCTTCCGCACAAGAAGCTCAAGCTCCCTGTGTGGGCTCCCAGGCCACGGCATCTGTAGTTTGAAAGGAGAACCATAGCTGGGGACCCCACCCTTCACGGTCATGAATTTGTGACATGAGTGGCCCCCCCCCTCCCGAGACTCAGAGGTGGCTCCCTGACTCGGGAACCTTCCCCAAGTATTATTAATATTCCTCTTCCCCGTGGCGGGGTGTCCTCTTGGGAGACACCAGCCGGCCGTGAATGCTTTTCTTGTCTTTCTGACCGGGAGGTTCTGGAGCGTCACCCCTAAATCCCTGCCCAGGTTCATCCACGTGCCTGGGTTTTTTCTAAAGACCCCACCATGGGAGGAGAGCTCAGTATGACTCCTCCAGATTATGATTGATAAGAACGTGCCCTCTTCTCTGCAGAAGGAGTCACCCGGGTCACCCATCAACCATCACAATGACATGGGAATGTCGTCACGGAAAACCACTTTGCACGTTTCTCTGGGAACATGTGCCTCTCTCTCTCTCTCTGTCTCTCTCTGTCTCCCTCTGTCTCTCTCTGTGTCTCTCTGTCTCTCTTATATCCCACCGTTGGGCCCCGGTAAGTTAGATGGCCACACTCACTGTCAGGCAGGGAAGTTGGCCTAGAAACGCACGCTCTTTGTGATACAGTCACATAAAACAGGGAAGAATTAAAGTCCCGCTTGTGAAATGTCACCAGGGCAGCTGGGCGTGGGCTGCCTGCACCGCGATAACGAAGGCTTTCGCCAGTAGGTTCTGGGTGTTTCCTCGCACGGTGTGGCTGGCGCTCACAGTGAGACTGATAAAGTGGCAGAGACCCAGGGCCTGCCTTGATTGCTGCCTCCACTGGAGTTTTTTTTAAATTGAGACATGCACATAAAATTTACCATCTTACCCATTTTTACGTGTGCAGTTCAGTGGCATTAAGTACATTCATGTTGTCGTGCGACCATTCCCACCATCCGTCCCCATCTTCCTAAACTGACACTCTGTCCCCATTAAAGGCAAACTCCCCCTCCCCCAGCCCCTGGCCCCCAGCATCCTGCTTATGAATTTGAGTACCCCAGGTACCTGCCCTAAGTGGAATCACTCGTTATCTGTCCTTCTGTGACTGTCTTCCTTTATTTAGCATCACGTCCTCAAATTTCATCCATGTTGTCACCTGTGCCAGAATCTCCTCCCTTTTTAAGGCCGGATAATACTCCATTGTGTGGATGGACCACATTTTGGGTATCCGTTCATCCATCAGTGGAGACTTGGGTCGTTTCCATCTTTTGAGAGTAATGCTGCTATGCACGTGGGTGTGCAAATATCTGTTTGAGACCATGCTTTCACTTCTTTGGGGTACCTACCCAGAAGTAGAACTGCCAGAATTACCTGAGTCTTTTAAGCACTAATGCTGCCCCCCGGGCCTTTTCACGTCTCCAGGCCCGTCTAGAATCAGGAGCTCCAATGTGACTGCTTGGGGCTCAGCGTTTGTTATGAACAGATGGGCCAAGGGTCTGGAGTGTGCCCTGCTCTGTCTCAGGCCGTGACCCTCCCTCTCTGTCTCTGCCCCCCTCTCACCTGCAGTCCGGCTTTCCTGCCAGGCACCAACAAGGATGTGCTCTCGGCCTTCGAGTACCCGGGGCCCAAGCGGAAGCTGTACAGCGCGGTCCCTGGGAGGCTGTTTGTTGTCGTCAAGCCATACCAGCCCCAGGTCGACGGCGAGATCCCCCTTCACCGTGGCGACAGGGTCAAAGGTCAGTGTCCTTTCTGCTTCCAGGACGGGGTCAGGCTGGGGCCCCTCAGCCTCAGTTTATCCCCATTGGGGTGTCGGTGTCCGGGGCATTGCTTCCGCGGGGTCCCCTGTGGAAAATACGGAGCTCTAGGAGGGCAGAACGGGGATTAGAGTGACGCTCATGGCCGCGGCGACTCTGATGTCCATTAGGAAGGGTAGCATGTGAATATCTGGGACGGGAGTCCACTGCAGAAAAAGCAGTGGAGGGGCAGGCGAGGGCGTCGACGGGCAGCTCTTTTCCATCTGGAAAACCTCCCAGGGCCTCAGGCGGAGGTGGGAGGTGGTGCTGGGATGGGGCCGAGCACAGGTCGGACTCAGACGCGTCTCGGGGCTCAGGGATGGGCATCCAGGTGGATGGTTCAGCCTGGGGGCCTGCGACATTCCAAGGAAGGAGATCCACCGGGTTAGAGGGAAGGAGGCCCAAAGCAGAATCCTGGGAAATGTGGGTGAAAAGCCTTGAGGGCCGCCATGCATGCCAAGAGTTAGACCAGGGGCAGTGCCAGCGATGGGAGCCAGCGATGGTTTCTGAGCAGGAAGATGAGGTGTGTGAGGCCCCTAGGGAAGATGGGTTTAGCGCAGGCACGTGCAGGAGGTTGGCAGTGGCTGTAGAGGAGCCCTGTGGTGCTGGAGGCCACACGAGGAGGGTAGAGAAGTGACAGGTGCGGGCTGCAGGCCACATGGGGGCAGCTGAGCTCACCAGGTGAAGCAGGAAAGGGCACACCATGCCTGGCCCTGTCGCTGCAGGGCAGCTTTCGGAAGATGCGTGGCAGGGGCAAGAAAGTATGTCCCTTAGGGGTCAGTCGGTCAGGTTCAAATCCATCTGGCCCTGAGCTGGTAAGGACCTGCTTCTTCCTCCGTACCGTGCAGTAATCTGGCCAACATCACCTGGGTTTTCCAAGTTTCCGAGGACGGCTGGAGACCCATTCTCTCTTTCAACTCCTTCTGGAAGTCCAGCTGCATGTAAACTTGACCATCTGGTGACACCAGCATGTCCCAGGGGCTGTTTATTTTATTCCCATCATTTTTTTTTTAACCTTAGGTCCTTTCTATTGGTCTATTTTCAGGTTCACTTGCTCTTTCCTTTGAAATGTCCCCTTCACTGTTAAGTCCATCTTGTGAATTTTTTAATTTCAGAAATGACACGTTTAAATTCTAGGGTTTCCACGTGTATTTCTTTATAGTTTCTCTCTATTTGCCAAGACTTCCTATTGCTCTGTTGAGATTTTCCCTCTTTGGATGCGCATGCTGTTTTACAACATCGTGGATGGGTGTCATCGTCCCTCTAAAATCCCCGTCTGTAGTCCCACCATGAGGGTCATTTTGGGGTCAGGCTCACGTGGTTTTCTCCTCTCTGGAGCATGGACCCCATCCTCTTGGGTCTTTGCGTGTCCGGTAATCGTCTGTTGCGTTCTGGACATCAGGGTGTTAAGTTGTGAAGATTATGGCTTCAGTTCATGCTTTCTTTCTTTTTGGAGGGTTGCCTGGGTGACAGCTCAGGCCCTGACTTGAGCGGAGCTGCTCTGCATCTTTTCAGAGAGGCGGGGGCCCTGAGTTGGCCACCCCTCCCTGGCTGTTTCCCTTGTGAGGACACCCCGACTCTCTTCAGGGTGCCTGGTTTCCTGGCTCCATCCTTCTGGTTCTTTAGGCCACTCAGAACACAGGTTTTTCCTCATGTGCCCCTCCCCTGCCAGCCCTGCCGTGGGGACCATACTTAGTCCAGGCTACAAGCCGTGGAGAAGGGGTTTCCCTCTCCAGCTCTGCTCCCCTCTCCCCCCGGGTAAGCATGCATCCCACCAGGCCCGTCTACTTCTGTGCATGTTCTGTACCTTTTTGCATCATATTCAGGGTGTATAGCTGCCTTCTTGGATGGGGTTCAGTGGGGTCTTTGAGCATCATACCCATAAGTCCCTGATTGTCCCTATGTAGTTTAACACAGTATTTTTGTTAACTTTTAAATTATAAACATTCAAATTATAAATGTAAGCACTCACATGACCTGCAATTTGGAATTTTAATACCAAATACCAAAGAGCACCGGGTCTCGCTGCCCAGCCCGGCTCTGAAATCTGCTGAGCTCACACCCCTGGGCTTTTGTCCCCCGTGTGTCCATCCATCCACCTTACTGTCACCCTAGGCCCGTGTGGGGCTTCAGGCTGGGCTGGGAAGGGCCTGGGGAGCCTTCCCGGTGACCCAGTGACCAGTCACTTCATATCTGGGGACCGCGTGTCCTTGTCCACACATCAGAGATGATAACAGAGGAGATACAGGTGGAGACTTGTTAGCAGCTGCTGTTTACCAGGCACCCTGCTTGGGGACGTCACACATTTTTCCTTGTAAACCTCATAGCAACTGTGGGCTGAAGGTGTTAGATCCCATTGTGTGAGTCAGCACGGGCCGCTGTAACAAGGCTTCCCAGACTGGGCAGTTTAAACCTCGGGATTTATTGTCTCCAGTCTTGGAGGCTGGAATCTGAGACCGAGGTGTGGGCAGGGCTGGTTCCTCCTGAGGCCTCTCTCCTCGGCGTGTAGACGGCCGTCTCCTCCCTGTGTCCTCACACGGTCGTCCCTCTGTGTGTGTCTGTGTGCTTTTCTCCTCTTCTTATAAGGACCCCAGTCCTACGGGATTAGGGCCTCACCCTAGTGACCTCATTTTACCTTAATCACCTCTTTAAAGACCCCCATCTCCAAACACAGCCACACTCTGAGGTTCTGGGGGTTAGGACTGCCACATAGGGGTTTGGCGGGGGGACACCATCCAGCGCACACAGGGGCTCAGATCAGGTCGTGGCGAGGAGGAACTCCATGGCTGCCTCAGGGTCCTGACTGTGCTGTGAGCCTGGGCAGCCTGTGCTTACATGGTCTCTGGGCTGCTGAAGACCTGGGCGCTGCCCGGATGGAATTTGGACCCCATTTTGACTTTTAAAGACCCCATCTGCAAGCACAGTCACAGTCTCAGCTGCTGGGGGTCAGGACTCCAACAGAGGAATATCGGGGACAGGATCCAGCCCATAAAAGACCCCTGTCTGAGTTACATGGTAACTTGGGGCAAGGCTCCCACAGCTGCCTACCTGGGGATGGGGGTTCCGGTCTAGTCTGTCTGGACAGCGAGCCCAGCCCCCTTTGTCTCTCTGAGTCGCTCACCCCTGCAGTCGGCTTGGTGCCGGCGTCACTTGGCTGTGCCCAAGTGTGTGGCCTTGACATTGCCTGGAGAGACGAGAGGCAGATGCACGGTCCCCACCACGAGTTTCTATGTGGACCCTCGGCGGTCAGCCAGGCCGCTCCAGTAGCTGGACAGCGCCTGGGCGGGTCCCTGTCCCCCGCTTGCCATCCAGGGCAGCGCTCCGAGACGACCCTCTCACATCTGGGTTCCGCTGGGCCGCCGTGGTGTACATCCCAGTCAGCTGGGCTGCACTGAGTGTAAGGGGCCAGCATTGATTTTTGGAGAAAATGGGTCAAGCGATTACGATCGTACTGGTCCTCAAGGAGGTTGCCTGTCTGTTCCCTTTAGGCCATTTCTTCAAATTATTAGGCAAAGACTTCTAAAGCTGACATACTCTGTGCTGTTGACCTTCAAAACTCATGGGTCCAGGTGTCCTTTATCTGGCCTTTGAGATTGAGATGAGGGATGGAAGGAGGCATTTCTGTGGCCAGGACCTCTTCTCCGCAGTTCTGGTGCCTGGGGGTCCTGAGTAATTTACAAAAGGTTAAGATGTGCAGAGATTATACTAACCTCCCACTGCACAGATACACTCTGAGGGAGCCAGGGCTTTGGGGTGGAGGTGTGCCCCCAGCCCAGCATCACAGGCCTAAGAGACAGAGACCCTCCCCTACCTCACCCCTGTGAGCCTGACCCTTACAACCAAAATATTTGTCCAAGCAGTGCCTGGGCAGCACTTGGGACCTCGTGTCTTTGGGTTTTTTGGCATTGCTCACCCACGCTCGGCATCGGTCCAGTTTAAAAATGAATACGCTTCATCCCCCCCAGTGGGCGTCCGTGAGGCCCTCTGTGCACCCAGCACTGAGCCGAGGAAGGGGGAAACCCAGCGCCCTTAGCCCTGCAGGCGGGGCAGCTGTGTCTGTCTCACGACCCTTGACTTGGCGTTTTCACTGTGCAGTGGTCCCCTGCTGCTTTTGGCACCGACATAATCCGCAGGTTCTTCATTAATAAGCCAGCCAGGAGCCCGGGACTGCCCGTGGGGCATCGGCCAGCCTGCCCTTGGACTTCAAGTCCGGGTAGTATCTTGTAGCTGCCAGGCAGGCTGCTTCCCTGTCTCCTGCTGTGAATTCTCTTTTCTCAAACTAATTTCAAAGATCCTGTGGGCCTGGACTCTTGGCCTCTCCTCCCCCAGCTCCAGAGGGGCCAACACGACCTCATGGTTGCTTCTCTTCATCAGGGTGGCCTGTCCCCCGACTTTGACACCTGAAATAACTGATGGTGGGGACTCGGAGGTCCCACTCTCCCGTCTCAGCTGGGACCCGACAGACGGGACACAGTGGCCACATGCCGAGCGCTGTGAGATACGAGGACGCCAGGACGCCCGGCGCTTGCATCCTCTCCCCCAGGCCTAACGGGCAGAGGGGACCTGGGGGCTCAGAGGCTCTGCAGTGCCCCCTCCGAGGGACACTTTGCCAGGCGGCTGAAGGAGGCTTGGTCAGCCAGCAAATGGACCAGAGCCGCCGGCCCCTCCCCCCTGCATCCGCACCCCACACCCTCCAAGCCCCGCCCACTAACCCCTCCCCCTTTCCCTGTCTCTAGTTCTGAGCATCGGCGAAGCGGGCTTCTGGGAAGGCAGCGCCCGCGGCCACATTGGATGGTTCCCAGCTGAGTGTGTGGAGGAGGTCCAGTGCAAGCCCAGGGACAGCCCGGCAGGTAAGGCAGACCCCACCCTCGTCCGTCCACCTCTGTCCGGCCTGGGGTCGGCGTCGTTGCTGACATAGAGTGCGCGGCAGGTGCGGGCAGGTGTGCGGTTACCGAGCAAGGCTGAGTTTCGGACCGAGGGCTTCTCTGATCCTCCGAGCGGTGGACGCCATCCCACTGGGCTTTGTCCAAACCAGAAATCGGTTGCAGGGCAGCCTGGAGGCTTTGAGTTAAAATGTTGGTCTGTGCATGTGCCAGGAAACTTGGAGTGTGCGTTCTAGCCGTCGGAAAAGGGCTTTGGGGGGAGAGTAAGTGCTTGAAACTGCTTTATCGATCTCTCACGCCGACATCATAAACAGGCAGCTTCGCGTTTCCCCGCCGGCCCCTGCCGTGCCCTCCCTGAGGACTCGAGGTTTGCTGTCTCAGTGAAAACTGCTCGAAACAGGCCTGAGGCATATCACTGCAGCACCTCGCCGAACTCCCAGACACAGCCCCTGCTGACGCTCGGCCTGAAAGCGATTGCCACAAGATTGGATTGATTGAAATGGTAGGAGGAAACCACTTACATAAAACGGTATTGAGAAACCAGTAGGAGAGGTGGAGACACACAAAGCACTAGGTTCTTCTAAGAGCCTGGTCTACGCATGCCCTGCCGGCTTCTGGTAGAATCCCAGACTCATGGTGCATCTGTCAGAAGTGGCCACGTTCGCTTTGTGGCCGATGGCTTTGCTGCATCCTTGGGCAGTCTCATCATGGTGCCAGTTGGGCTGTGTTCCTTTCCGGAACCTCTAGGGAACAGTTCATTCCTTTGCCTTTTCCAGGTTCTGGAGGTCACAGCATCCCTTGGCTGGGGGCCCCTCCTCTGTCCTGAAAGCCTGCAGTCGTGGGCCAGGTCTCAGGCCGCATCTCTCTGACCCTCCCTTTTGCCTCCTCTTCCTCCAGTTTTTAGGTCTCATGTGGTCAGATTGGCCCCACCTGGAGGACCCAGTTCAAGCTAAACTGATTAGAAAGCTTAATTCCCTCTTGCCTTGTAAGGTCATGTACTCACAGGCACGGGGCATTCGAACATGGGCATCTTTTGGGGGGGGACCATCCTCTGTCTACTAAGGATGGTAAATATGAACACCGTAACTCTACTTATGTGGATTATTGGCCAGAGGAGGGAGGCACCGCTGTGACCCGGGGTGGAGTGGGGTGGAGGGAGAGAGCAGTGCAAAGGAGATGGGATTTGAGCTGGATTTTAGGGTGGGGGAGATTCCAGAGTGGTTCCTATTGGGTTCTGTTTGCCTTGGGCTTTCTGAGATCGTGACTTAACATCGTCTTTTATAAAGGTATGGTTTACGTGTGGTAAAAAATGCACAGGTTATAGAAGAGTTCAGTGCATTTTGACAAACGTCTACTCCTGTGTCTCCAACTGCAATTAAGAGGTGAAACCTGTCCGTCACCCCAGAAAGGTCTCTCAGGCCACTTTCCAGTCACCCACCTCCCAACAGGAGGCAACCACGGTTCTGATTTTGTTACCGAACCAAAGTTGGGTTCATTCACCCGACGTGCAGCCCAGCCAATCTACTAATACCAGGTTGTGGTGAAGGAAGAGGGCAGTGTTTATTGCACGTGTCTGATGTGAGGCCGGCAAGGAGAATGGGCAGCTTATGTTCAAAAGCCCCAAACGCCCTGAAGGCTCTCAGGGAAGGGTTTTGAAAGATAGCCTGAGGGAGAGAGTCATGGGGTATGTGGTCGGCTGGTGCACAATTCGCTGATTGATTGGTGGTGAGGTAACAGGGTGATGTTTCAGGAATCTCAATCATCAACCTTCTGGTTCCATTCAGTCTGGGGTCTCCGTGCTGGTGGTCAGCATGCAATTAACGTCCTCCACCTGGTGGGCATTTTAGTATCTGCAAAACAACTCAGGGACTCAGGATATAATCTACAGCGCCTGAGGAGGAACTAAAGCTCCTTGACTTTGTTTTACGGCTAAACTATTATTATTTTGTCTTGCTTGACTGTTTCCCTTTGGTGTTGTACTTCTCTGATTACATTTGCTCTTTGGAACTTGGGGAGGGCCTGGGAAGCTAAAGCTTTTCTACAAACGAGAGGCAAGCTACACGAGGGGTGGGGGAGGGGGGGTTCTGTCTCCAGGCAGTCCCCACAGGGTCCTGCTCGGTTTCAGTTTGTCACCAGAGCTCAGTTTAGCCTGCTGTTGAATTTCAGAGCTGGAACCTACAGCACATACCCCTGAGCCCGGTGTATTTCACGCAGCTGAATGCTATTGCCAGGCTGTAAATCAGTGCTCTGTAAATTTCTGTTGCCGAAGAAGAGTGTTCCACGGTATGTTTATACCCCAGTATGTTTATTCATGCTCCTGGTGATGGATGTTTGGATTGCTTCTCAGTCAGGGCTCGTCACTTAAGCTGCTGTGAACGTTATCGTGCGACTCTTTCTCCAGACGTGTTTTCCTTTCTCTTGGAGAAACACCGAGGGGCGGAGCTACTGGGTCACAAGGTAGGAGGGTGTTTAATTTTATAAGAAACTGCCAAACAGTTGTCCAAACTGCTATGCCTTCTCGTACTCCCATCCCCCAGTGTGTGTGCGTTTCAGTGGCCCCACTTTCAGCGACATTTGGTTAACACCAGTCTGTTTAATTTCAGCCATTCTTAATGGGTGTGGAGAATATCTTACTGCGGGTATAATTTGCACTTTTCCGATGACTACTGTTATTAAACACCTTTTCGTGTGCTTTCTTACCTTATGTATAGCTTCTCTTGAGAAGTATCGGTTCGAGTCTTTTGTCCATTTTTAATTGGGCTGTTTATCTTTCCGTCATTGGCTTGTAGGAGTCCTTTACAGAGTCTACTTATCAGTACTTGGTTAGATATATGTCGCACATATTTTTCCCAGCCTGTGACTTAGCCTTTTCATTTCTGTGTCTTTTAACAAGGTTTTTAAAATTTTTAAATGAAGTCCAATTTCTCCATTCTTTGCTTTCACAATTAGCACTTTTTATAGCGCCTGTTTTTTTAATATTGAAAACTGTGTTGAATATACATAGAATCCAGAAGATGGCAGAAAATATTTTTTAAATGTTTCCATGCAGCAAGCTCCTTCCATACAGAGTTGGCTGGTTTGAGCCCTTAGAAGCTTTCTCTTTTGTGTAGGACCACTTTTATAGATTGTAAAGTGAACATTTAGCTGGCAGATCTCACTCATGTGCAGAAAATATTTTTTAAATGTTTCCATGCAGCAAGCTCCTTCCATACAGAGTAGGCTGGTTTGAGCCCTTAGAAGCTTTCTCTTTTGTGTAGGACCACTTTTATAGATTGTAAAGTGAACATTTAGCTGGCAGATCTCACTCACGTGCACTAAATGACAGGTGAATGATTCCAGGAAGGACCAGCAGGATGGAGAAACCTGCTCGGGGCACTTTATGCCTGTGAGTGGGACCAGCTGATTTCTCGCCGCCTGATGACAAAGATCAGAGGCCAAGGGTAGCCAAGAGCAGACTGAAACGGTGGCCCCTGATCGTTGGCTGATTCGTTGATAATAAGCTCCACTCGGTTCCATGAAGAGCGTGGTCTTTATTTATTCAACAAGTGATGCACTTGCTCATTTAACCTTGGTTCTGATTTCTTAGGACCATGTGTGTTTCCAACAGGCATTCCTCCGTGGAAAGCCTCATCCGGCCTGTGGAATAAGCAGGGCAGGAAGTAAGCCCGTGATTTACACACAGGCACCCACATCTCAGCACCAGGCTGGGCCGTGAGCCGTTCTTTGAAACTTCTAACGCTCTGTGCTCCGTCCTAGCCCCACATCCGGGCAGCCTCCCCACGGAGTGCCCGGCGTGGGCTCCTGGAGTCCCACCACCACTGATTAATCCTGGTGCGCGTCCGCCCGGAGCAATGGGGACTCAGGGCCGGCCCAGGCTCCTTCTCAGTTCCGCTGCCTCCCAGCTGGCACAGGTGACTCAACGGCTCTGCATAGCCTTCCCTTTACCTGGGAAGGACGTGAAGGTGATGTGTGCACAGGGTCAGGGGGAAGCAGCATAGTTGCAAGATATTTTGTTTCTGTGCAGGAGAGACGGAGGTGAGTCCGATTTATAAAATCTCACCTCTTTGCGTGCATCAGCCCAGAGAATTGACAGCGAGGTGCCACGGGTGACGACGTTACTGTGTGTGCGTGGAGGGTGGCAATTCGGAGGAGACGGAGAGTTAATTATGTACACGCCCCTCCCCGCACACCCATCGCACGTTTATCATGGGTATCTACAGAGTTGGTGCCCCAATAACAGTGGTGCAGTACCAGCTGCCTCGATGCTCTCTGAGGGCATGTGGTACCCTGGACAGCAGGAGTGGGTCCTTATCATGCTTGCTTGTCCCACCTCCACCCAGCCCTGTGGGTCTTGGTCTAACAGCCCCTGCCCCCTGTATTCCAGAGGCGGCCAAGGTGACCCCAGAGAGGACTGGCCAGCTCTGAGTTCCATGAGGCCACCCTCCTCCGCCAGAGCTGCGGGGAGGGGCGCAAAGCTGATAGGAAACAGCAATTCCATCTAGTCGCCCGTGGCATTGGTGAGATGCTCAGGTCTTCACACCAGTTCTGTGTCTACTTGAAAGTTATCCCAACCCACCCCACTGCCCCAACTGCCCCACTACTGCAAACACCTGCACAGTCTCACTCACCTTAGGAGGGAGCTGGGGCCGTGGTACAGACCCCTGCTCCGGGTCCTTCTCCACAGCACAGTGGGATGCCCGGCCCATCGGGGGCCCCTCTGCTGACAGCGAGATCCCTGCTCTTTGAGCCCCACCCAGAATGCAAATGGTCCCTGAAGCTCAGACGGGTGTTTGAGCGTTTGTTTCCTCGCTCCCAGCGAACGGGAATCCAGCTCATCTTTGGTTTCAGTTGCCGTGACCTGATGGGAACGATGCCCAAGGCCACGGCTGGCCTTCATCTTCAGCACAGAGCACCCCGTGTGACCCAGACCCAAGTGATCCCACCCCCGGAAGGTGTTGAGTGAAGCCCAGGGTCTCCTGCAACCCCCAAGCCAGGGGGGCTGCTCTGGGCCGCCTTCTGGAGCCTCCCCCGCTGGACACCCCAAGGCGCACCAGAGACCTCCCTTTACCCCACCGCAGGGTTCACCCCAAAACTCTCAGTTGCCGTCTTCAGGCCGCCTCAAGTTTGGGGGCGGGATGGTGAGCGGACATGGGGCCCAGCAGCCCCGGCCCAGGTCCTCCCAGGAGTCTGTCCTGGCACGGAAGCCCCTCCGGCGGCAGCGTGCCCTGAGGTCCTCCCTTCCAGCCCATCAGGCCCGCAGCCTGGGTCCAGCCCGGGGGCTCAAGGGCTACGCCGGGGTCTGGGCTGGGCTGGGCAGAGGTATCCTGCATGCCTGGAGGCTTTATTCTCTGGCCGGCTCACCTCTCAGGCTGGCCCCTGGGAACCCTGGGCTAGATCCAGGTCCAGCAGAGAGAGCGAGGGATTGGGAGAGGGAAATTGGGTCTCCCCTGCCTCCTCTGCAGGTGTCCCAGGTCTGGCCCTGATTAGGTTGACTTGGGTCATGTGTAGAACCATTCTCTGCGGCTGGGGCATGGGTGTGCTCGTGTGACCTGCCGGGCCTGGGCAGGGCTGCGGGAGGAGGGCAATGCCAAGGCCAGTCTGGTGCTTGACCAGCAAAGGAGGGGCGCTGGGCTTCTGTGGGCCACGACTGCAGCCTCCCCTTCAGCTGGGAGGCCAGAGCGTCTGGGCTCTTTGACCAGGGGCGGAGGCCACTGCCGTGACCCGCCTTCACCCTGGGAGACAAGGCAGGGGTGGGAGCTGTCACCGCACCTCCGGGCAGCTCTGGTTGGAGCCACGGGGAAGCGGCCAGCGCGGTCCCCGCTATGAAACAGGCGTCCCATTAGTCAGGTGCGTGTGAACCGTCTGCAACATGTCACCGTGGGCACGATCGGTTCCAAAATGGAATGTTTTTGTTATCTTTAGAACGTTTAAAAATACAGGCAAATGCCTCTATTAGCACAACTGTAATTTAAAATACTAATAAGAGACAAGAGCCAGCTTCCGAAGGAGTTACGCGCTGTTCCCTAACGGAACATAAAATCAATATGGGGACTCATTGTCCTGGCTGCTAATGATTGTGTTTTTGTTAAACAACCGTGGCAGAAGCATACAGCCTCCCCCCTTCTCTCTTTTACGCCATTTTATTAAAATACACTTGGAGCCTCGCCGCCTTGGTGTGTGTGCCGTTGTCTCCAAGCAGCTGCTCTGCGTTTTAAATACCAGTTTGCACGCTCGGGCTCGCCCCCAAAATAGGTATCTGCCAGGTCTGTCTGCTTCCGTCGGGAGGATTCAGTCCTTCACGTCACTCTGGGACCCAGGCCCTCTCCCCTCCCCACAGCAGCGATGCCTGCCCCTGGTTACCATGGCAACCTGCTGATGCTGGTACCAGCCCTGCCCTCCTTCCCCACGGCCCCTCCTGATGCTACAGGATGTGGTGTCTGCAGCTCTGTCCCCAGTCGCCTGGCACAGTGGTGGTCACTACGGGCCAGTGTTCTGGGGGGAGGGGGGGCGGGTGTCACCGAGATTCTCACGGGGGTGGGGGACACTCTTAACTCCCACCCTGGGCCACCTGTGTGGATGGCAGTGGGCAGGAAAGGGCTGCCATGACAAAATACCACAGACCGGGGGCTTAAACAACAGATATTTATCTCCCAGAGTTCTGGAGGCTGGAATCTGAGATCCAGGTGTGGGCAGGGCTGGTTCCTCCTGAGGCCTCTCTCCTCGGCGTGTAGACAGCCGTCTTCTCCCCGTGTCCTAACGTGGCCTTTATGTGTGCTGGCGCATTCCCGGTGACTCTCCCTCTTCTTGTAAGGACACCAGTTCTATTGGATGAGGGTCCACACTTATGACCTCATTTAACTCTAATCACCTCCCTAAAGACCGTATTTCCAAATACAGTCATAGTGGGGGTTAGGGCGTCAACACACGAATCTGGGGATACAGTTCAGTCTGTGATGGTGGTGAAGAGTGGTAGCCATGTGCCGTGCTTTGCTCCACGTGGGACTTTGCAGACGCCTCCCCCCCTGCTTCCTGTCACACAATCCCATCCCCAGTGGGGCCGTTCTTCTGTCTGAGTCGAGGGCAGTGACCGTGCTCTCTGTCCCGAGACTGTTCCCTGCCCAGGCTGCACGCTGACCCACCAGCATTTGGAAGCCTCTCAGGGTCAGCCCCGGGGCTGTCCTCTGCTCTGGGGCAGATTTCATCAGTACACTTGGTGCAAGCCAAGGGAATGGAAGGAGAGGGCCTGTAAGTTAGTTTGTAAATACGGTTTGTAAGGTCAGTTGACCAAGGTGTATTGTCCTCTGTGAGGGCAAAGAACCAAGAGGATACAGCTGGTTCACACTGGTGTTCCCCATACTGGACGTGGGGCCTGAAATGGAGCAGGTGCTGAGAAAGTACTTCTGGGATGGATGAGTGGATGGGTGAATGGACAGATGGGTGAAGGTTTGGGTGGATGGACGGATGGATGGATTGATGGAGAGATGGAGGGATGGGTGGTTGGATGAATGGGAGGTTGGGTGGATGGATGGATGGGTGGATGGTTGAATGGGTGGATGGATGGATGGACAGATGGATGGATGGATGGATTGATGGGAGAGATGGAGGGATGGGTGGATGGATGAATGGGTGGATGGATGGACCGACAGATAGATGGATGGGTGGATGGACAGATGGACGGACGGATAGGTAGATGGGTGGACCTTGCATGAGGGTGGTGTAAATACCCATTCTCCCTCTCATACACAGCTCACCCCAATTCCAGTCGTGGAGCCTCTCCCACTTTAAACCTCCCCAGCTCTACTGGATGAGATCTCTTTAAAACCATTGAGTTTGCGGACAGCAGGGAAGGCAGTGGGCTACTATGATACCTAAGAAAAGACCAGCGTCGTTGACATCCCAGGCCAGGGTGTCTTCGGGTCTGGCTGCTGGAGATTGTTCAGGGAGCAGTCCCTTCAACTGACCCAGAGGCACAGTGGCCTCCGTCTCTGCCTGTCCTCCCCTGCTGCAAATACAGGGAACTGGACCCCCACCCCACCCCGCAGAGCTGGCGGAGTGGCGCTGGGGTCACGGCATCCTGCTTGAGCAGTCGACTGCCCCATCCCCCTTGTCCCTGTCATGAGTGACTTGGCCTCTTGGGGGCCCCAGAAGACGGGTGTTGTCATGCCCTGCAAGAGGTGGGATGAATGAGCTGCTCCCAGTATGTGCAGGTGGCCACTGACCTGCCATCTGTCATTCTAGTGAGGACAGACCCACGGCCTCTCCCTGGGCACCCAGTTTAGGGATGGTTAGTCAGGCCAGGAGCCCCCTTCTAGCTGGGACACAGACAGGACCCAAGGGCTACCCCCCAGAGTGAGCCGTGGCTCATTTTGGAGAACGAAAGCATCATATGGTGCTCTGTTATTGAGTTAAGATGTTGTTTTTGCCTCCTCTGAAATAGACGATAGGAAACAGATCCGGGGGATAATGAATAAACATTGGCTTATGGGGGCTGCATGCTGGGAAAGATGAACTCTCACGTTGGCAGATTAAATGTAAGACATGCATATGTAAAGGAGATGTGTAAGGGCCAGCCTCCTGCTTCAACAAATCATACAGCCAAGGAAAGCATCTGGGAGGACGCTCTGAATGTCCCCTGTCCCCAGCCGGGCAGGGTCTGTGGGCTTGGGGACGCCAGGAGGAGGAGGAGCCCGGGTTCCTAGAGGACCTGGCACCGGGGAGCCAAGGAGACAGGGCAGGAAGTGGCAGCTTGGGCACCATCCACAGACGTAAATCGAGAGTTAGCACTCATAGTCAGCAAATGCAGCTTCCAGAAGCTTCCAAGTGGTTAAACAAGGGACTTCCCTGGTGGTCCAGTGGTTAGGACTCCGCACTTCCACTGCAGGGGGCGCGGGTTCGATCCCTGGTCGGGGAACGAGGATCCCACGTGCCACGTGGTGCAGCAAAAAAAAAAAAAAAAAAGTGGTGAATCAAATCAGGTGTCAGATCAGTGCTGGACGTTCAAACCTTTTCTGCCTCATTTTACTTCCCTCTACGATCTGAAGGACTTCAGACATGGCATCCACCTTTCTATTCCCTTAAATTGAGACGAACTTCTCAAACCATGAGCCTTACGCTTTTAAAGTGTAGAATTCAGTGGTTTTTAGTCTAGTCTCAAGGTTGTGCAAACATCACCACTGTCTAATTCCAGAACATTTTCATCACCCCACAAAGAAACCTGTCCCATTAGCAATCACTCCCCATCCCCCACGTCCCCCAGCCCCTAGCAGTCACTCATCTACTTCCTGTCTCCACGGATTTGCCCATCCTGGACGTTTCCTATAAATGGAAGGCTACTATATGCAGTCTTTGGTGACTGACTTGCTTTAGCGTAATGTTTTCAAGGTTCATCCATATTGCAGCAGGTGTCAGAATTTCATTTCTTTTTCAGGCTGGATAATATTTCCTTGTAAATGTAGACCACGTTTTGTTGATCCATGCATCAGTTGATGGACATTCGGGTTTCTGCTTTTTGGCTTTTGAATTAGTACTGCTGTGAACATTCGTGTAAAAGTTTCGGTTTGAACACTTGTTTTCAGTTCTTTTTGGGCACACCTAGGAGTGGAATTGCTGGGTCACGTGGTAACTCTGTTTCACCTTTTGAGGAACTGCCAGACTGTTTTCCATTTTCCATTCCCTCCAGCGGTGTATGAGAGTTCTGATTTCTCCCTGTCCTTGCCAACACCTATTTCTGGTTTTTTTGGTTATAACCATGCTAGTGGGTGTGAGGTGGTATCTCACTGTGGTTTCGATCTGCACTTCCCTGATGACCAGTGATGTTGAGTATCTTTTTATGTGCTTATTGGCCGTTTGCGTATAATCTTTGGAGAGGCATTCACTTTTTAAATTAACATGTTATCATACTCGTCGTGTCTGGTCCTGCAGTGAATTTGGGAAACACAGAAAGGTATAAAGAAGAAAACAAAAATCACTCATAATCCTACCCCACATTGATAATCCCCACCCTAAATTTTGGTCCTTCTTTGAGTAAATATGCATATTAAACAAAGTTGAATGCATCCTTTTAAATTATGGATCCTACTTTTTCTCTTTCCCAAGTGACAAAGGACATGGTGTCATGGATTGAAAACAGTCTTCCGAAACACGATTTCCAGAAGCCGTCGTGGTTGAGCCATTGATGGACAATGTCCATCACTGATGTCATTGATGTGACACTGACATGACACTGGCTATCCAGCTACCCGCTTTGCTATTGCAAGTAGCACTTCAGCGAGCAGCCTCACAATTTTTTTTTTTTTTTTTTTTTTTGGCTGCGTTGGGTCTTCGTTGCTGCGCGCGGGCTTTCTCTACTTGCACTGAGCGGGGGCTACTCTTCGTTGCGGTGCGCGGGCTTCTTGTTGCGGCGGCTTCTCTTGTTGCGGAGCATGGGCGCTAGGCTCATGGGCTTCAGTAGTTGCAGCACGCGGGCTCAGTAGTTGTGGCTCGCAGGCTCTAGAGCGCAGGCTCAGTAGTTGTGGCGCACGGGCTTAGTTGCTCCGCGGCATGTGGGATCTTCCCGGACCAGGGCTCGAACCCGTGTCCCTTGCACTGGCAGGTGGATTCTTAACCACTGCGCCACCAGGGAAGTCCCACAGTGTAAAAGCCCTGTGTCCATTTCCTCAGGATGCGTCGCCTTTAATCAACTTGCCCTGGTACATTGCCCAGCGTGAAGCCACCTCTTCTCTGTCTTCAGCCCTAGAACTGCACTGACGTCCGGGACAGACATCTGACTGTATCCCGTCTATCTCCTTCAGGGAGTCCCCAAGGGTCCTCTCGGGTTGCAGCTCTCTGCGGCTCCCTAAAGATAGGACCTGCCCACAGCCCTCGGGGCAGGGGACTTGGGGACATAGAATACACCTTTTCTCAAATCAGCAGGGACTGGCTTCATGGGCAGGCGAGACCCGCCGCTGCACAGGCCCTCGCCTCTTTAACGCTCCCAAGTCGCCATCCTAGAATTCTTCATCGTTTTTGCACACCCTCCCCACCCCACCCCCATTTTCATTTTGCACTGGGTCCCTCAACTTTCCTAGCGGCTCTGCTGACTTGGATATGCCACCACCTGCCTCCACCTGGTGCCCGAGGACACGCGTTTTGCGCTTATACTCAGAGATCGTCACCCTCCAGAGGGCTGCCATCTTTAAAGAAAGGCGCCTTGTTTTGAAAACACCCAGGGTTTCCTAATTCCTGATGGCACGGACTGCGGCGCATTGGGAGTTTTTCCTGCAGCTCAGCTGAGGTTGGGATTTGGCCGCAGGGACTATGTATTATTGATGCACCCTCCAACCTCCCCCCGCCCAAGGACAGGGCTCTAAACTCGGCTCAGCAGTGGCCGTGCTGACCACAGTGGGCCAGGCTGACCTGCACCGTGGACCACCTGCTAGGATGGGCGCGGTAGCAAAAAGCCTGTAGCGACTGGGCACAGGCTCCGGTGCCCCCCCTGCAGCGGGAGCCCCGGCTCCAGGTTGTCTCCATTAGAGATCTGTGTTGAGAAATCATTGCCGAATGCAGCCAGATCCCCCAGGAACGTGGTCCAACTCGGCACAGCTGTTGACCGTGGTGAATGTGCCCCAGCGGCCCCTGCTTACTTAGCCGAGATGCAAATGTGCCCTTCACCTGAATCCGGAAGGTTCTCAGTTTGCCCTCCATGTGTGCAGAGGAGCCGCCCCCCGGGCTGAGCACCTTTGTCAGGTGCCCAGGGAGCCAGCTGCCCTTGCATCTTTAGCACCAGCCAGTGGGGAGTGTGGCCCCAGAGCGCGCCCCAGCCTCCGTGTCTCTGATCAGTGCCCTCTGTCCGTGGGGCTGCCCGCATCCCTCCCTCCCCTCCTTTCAGGACCAGTGGAGGGTCCCGCGAGCCTGTTAACCCCTGGGGTGCTGTGTGGGGAGGACGGACTGAACTCGGAGCAGGGAAGACTCTTTGGGAGCCTTTTTCTAAGGAGAGGGAAGGCCCACCTTCTGATTAGTGCTAAGAAAACTGACATCAAGGTCACTTTCCTTGTCACCGCAGTGCTTCTGATTTGCAAATGGTTACAACTTCTCAAAGCGCCGGTTCTTTTTCCGAAGTGTCTTCTGCGGGATACAAAGGACCCATTTTACAGAGAAGGACACTACAGGTTAAGTAACTTCGTGGCAGTCACGCTGGGACCCGGGCTCACTGGCCTTCTCAGCACGATGACGTCCATCCAAATGGGTCTTTTAGGGCCAGCAGTGGGGGAGGGGGAGGGGTTGTCAAATAATTTGGCCGGACAGCTAATCTCGACAGTGCCTGACCATGACCTTGATGGGCGCCGGAAGTTCCCATCCAAGCAGATCAGTAGCGATGTTAGCAGTCGCCCCGAGGGCCTCCCCAAGCCTGCGTCGTGTTCCTAGATTTTATTATTGGAGCAGGGGCTGGGCTGGTGGCTCTATTTCCCGGAAGGACACCCGAGGAAAGAACAGGAGAGGAGGCCAAGCTCTGATCCCACATGCAGGATACTGGAGTGGAAACTAGAACTTTCTCTCTCCCCTAGACCAGAGCTTTATCTGACCTGATCCCCCATTGCACGCTGCCCATCACAGATGGCGGCCCAGGTCGTGCCACCCACCTGCTGTGACATGCCACCCAGAGGTCACACCCTCACAGTGGTCCCCTCCGTGACCCGCGTCGGGGTGGGAAATGGGGGCAGCCTCGTGCCTGTAGCCTCCCCGGGTCTGCAGGACGCCATGTGTGTTGGAGCCTCTCCCACTGGCACAGATCAGAGCATTGGGGGCAGGGGTCACAGACCTCAGTGAGGGTCAGTGAGAGCTGCACACACACACACGTACACACGCACGCCTGCACGGTGCACCGTACGTGTGCACACGTGCTCACATGTGTGTGCACACGTGCTCACATGTGTGTGCATACACACAGTGCCGTGGACTCTTCCAGAGGCTCAAGGAGCCCCCGCCAAGGGCCCCGGCTGCGCGGTGTGCCCCTTGAACACCCACTCAGGTACACGTGCGGGTCCCGCGTGGCTTTGGGGCCGAGCTGTCCTCGAGCCCTGGCGCAGAGACAGAAGCCCAGCGATGATCTGACCTACTTCTTATTCCTGAAGCTCCCGGCTTTTCTCGTGGACGCTCCTAGAAGGAGTCTCACTGCCAGGGTGACCGCATCGTTTATCATCCGAACGGGGACACTTGTGAGAGCAAAGGAGGGCAGCTGGCGTCACTTGCCGGCTGCCAGGTGCACGGGGCTGCCCTACTTACTGCCGGCAGCAGAGGCCTGGCGGGTCCGGGTGTTAGGACGTGCTCCCTCGGTACGGGAGACCAGAGCCTCGGGGCCGGTCATTCACCCGCTCATTCATTCATTCACCCCAACCCCCTCGCACTGGCCGACACCTGGGGTGGGGGGCCTGGATTCCACGGAGGAGAGCCCACCCCTGAGTTACAGGAGAGGAAAGAGGGACTTTTAACCAGGGTGAACAAACCCCGCAGGGAGCCCCAGAGGCTCAGGGCGGCAGCACCCAGCACGCCGGGTGCTGAGTGCGGCGCCCTCTGCTGCCACACTGGAGACCTGCCTCCCGGACACTGGCGGGGACTTGGCACCGACAGGACAAGTCCAGGTCCTGGGGCATTGCTTGGCTGAACGGGGCCAGGTCTGTCACCTTTGGACTCGTGTCCGGTGACCCTTCATGCCTGAGGGTCACGCCTCCACCCTCAGGGTCTGCCTGGAGGGGCTCCCCGCAGGGGCAGAGCTGCTTGGATGTCCGTGGCTCTGCACTGGTGGGGACCCCGGCTTGGCCCAGTGACCTGGGGACGTCACCTGCCCTCTCTGTGCTCGGTCCCTTCGCCCGCAGACGGTCCTGCTGGGCCTGGCGAGAACTCACGTGACCCCCGCAGAGGCACCTGGCGTCTCCTCGTGGCGCAGGGGCCCCGGTCCATTGCTGCACGGCAGTCAGGGTCCGGCCGCAGGGTGGCCTCCTGGGCCCAGGGTGAGCCGCTGCGTCCCCCAGTGTGGCCGGGACTCGCAGTGTGCACACCAGGGCTGGCCAGCTGGGGACCAGCAGCAGCCCTGCCGCCGGCTTTGCACCGCAGGCGGTAAGGAGCGCGAAGCTTCCTCCCCGAGACCCGCGCAGCCAGCGTGGGGCCCGCGCCCCGGGCTCCGCTCCCGAGCGTGTACTCTTCCTCCTGGCAAACCCTGCTTCTCCACCAAGCCTGATCCAAGGGCCGCCTCCCCCTGGAAGCTCTCCCTGCCTCCTCCCGTCCTAGCAACAAGCGTGGTGCGTTCGGCTGTCTGCTGTCTGCAGTCTGCGAGCTCTGCGTGCAGGGCCCTGCACCGGCTCCGTGTATCCGGGATGGCGGGTCACAGAGGCCCGGGGGGCAGAGGGAAGGCCCCCTCTCTCTCCTCCCTCTCCGAGCTCCCCAAGCCCTGAGGCTTCCGCAGCCCTGCTCTTCCACCCAGGAAACCCCCCCACCCATGGCCGCTCCCTCCCTTTGCTTGTTGAGCCAATCAGGAGCGCAGTGTGGTGCCCGCCCACTCGGGAGATGTTGGGGGGGGGTAGGGGGCGGGGCTCTCTCCCGCAGAGAGCAGCCCCTCCGCTAGAACAGGGCCTGCTCTGAGGCCCGTAGCCCGTGTGCCCGCACATTCTGTTCCCGCGCTGTTCCCAGCTCCACTGCCCTTGCCACCAGCTCGCTCCTTCCCGGCCTCTGATTTCAGCTCAGACACTGCATCAAGGGCCCACCCTGCCCTCCTCTTGGTAGCATGAAACTCCTTGGCTGGTTGGGGTCTATCTGTTCCTCCTCTGTCCCCTGAGTGACAGCAGGGACCTTGTCTGCCTCGCTTGCCATTTTGTCAGCAATTCCGGGTCTGGTGTAGATCCCTTGCCAGGTCAGTACCAACTCCTTGAATGAATCCACCACCAGGCGTGACCCCTGCACTTACAGACAGCGGGCAGGGAGCTCACCTTACACGATGGGGCCCCGGGACATGTGACTCTCTCCAGTTTACAAGTAAGGAAACCAAGGCTCCAAGAAGCTCTGCAGCTTTCTCGGGTCCCCAAGCTGGCAAGTGGCCACCCCGGCGCTGAACCAGGCCTGTGTATTTTGTCTCCATCACCCCACCCCGCCGCTGCTTCTCGGCCCAGGGCCCTGCAGGGTCGGGCAGGAGAGACCCAGAGCATCCGAGGTGGTGACCCGAGGAGTATGGGCTTGGAGGGAAGGCAGTGGTGGCCAAGCAGAGCCCTGGGCAGAATGTTCTGGAATCTTTTTTTCAGATGTGTTTAAATTCAAGTGAAATTCGCATAACGTAAAATGAACCTTTTTTTTTTTTTAACACTTTTTTTTTTTAAGACTTTTTTGATATGGAACATTTTTAAAGTCTTTGTTGAATTTGTTACAATACTGCTTCTGTTTTATGTTTTGGTTTTTTGGCCCCGAGGCATGTGGGATCCCAGCTCCCAGACCAGGGATCGAACCTGTACCCCCTGCATTGGAAGGTGAAGTCTTAACCACTGGACCGGACTGCCAGGGAAGTCCCCAGAATGAACCATTTTAAATTGGACAATTCTGTGGCGTTTAGAATACCCACCTACCTGTGCAACCATCACCACCGTCTAATTTTAGAACATTTTCATCGTCCCCCTAATCTACTTACTGTCTCTGTAGGTTTCCCTTTTCTATACATTTCATGTGAAAGGGACCACATAATATGTGGTCCTTTGTGTCTTGCTTCCTTCACCTAGTGTAATGTTTTGAAAGTTCACCCATGTTGTAGCATAAATCAGTGCATCATTCCTTTTTAGCGCTGAATAAGATCCCATTGTATGGATATGCCACATTTTATTTATCCATTCATCCATCGATGGACGTTTGGGTTGTTTCCACTCTTTTGGCTGTTATGAACATGTGTAAGTGTTGGGCTGGGTCCCTGTTTTCAGTTCTTTGGGGGACACACCTAGGAGAGGAATTGCTGGGTCATATGGTAATTCTATGTTTCACTTTTTGAAGACCTGCCAGGCTTCGCCACAGCCTGGAATTTTGACTCTGAAGAGTGAGGTCAGTGTGGCTGGTGCCTCCCGGAGCTGGGGCAGGAGTGTGGGCTGGAAGGCTGCAGTGATGCCCTCGCCCCGCCTGGCCTGGCATCTTCTCTGCAGCCAGCATGTGGTGCACGAAGCCCAGCCCTCAGGTGGGCACCTGCTGTGACACTTCCCCGCATGTGTGTCCCCGTCCCTCGACTGTGCACTGCTCCCCAGGGCAGGGACCCTGCCTGCTGCCTCCCAGTGATCCAGGCCAGCACCCAGGAGGCCCACCACACATGCCTGCCACGTTGGAGCTAGCAGAACGGACAGCAATCTGAAAGAGCTCGTTATTTTCTAACGAGAGTTAACCAGCCCGAAACAGATTTAGAATTCAGTGTGGTTAAAAATCATCAGTCTTATGCCGTTTAAAAATTGCTTGTCATTTTGTATGCCAAGAACTCTTCCAGCAGCCTACTTTTCCAAAATGATTGCTGATTGGAACAAAAACATTGCCACTAAAATTAGAGTGACAAAATGGAGTTGTTATGAAACAAAAAGGAAATCGACAGGTACATTTTAACAAGTGAGGAACACCCCCCCCCCCCACCTGTGGGAGCAGCCACGGGCACAGCTTCCCCATATACTCCCAGGAACCTTTATTTCCACATGCGGGTTCTATGGTTTGATTAAACCCATGACAAGAACCCATCTGAGAAAGAGTGTTTGCTTAGGAGTAGAAAGTATTTTAGTGATTTAGGTCTGGGCCTGGAGATGTACAAGTGAGGCCTGGCTGGAGAACTCTAATACGTAGGATGCTTTCCAATTAGTGTCAAAATCCAGACATTTGTATCTTGAAAGAAGAGACCCTTCTCCCCTTTACCATCTCCCTCCTCCTCAGCTGGAGCATCTCGACGTGACAGGAAAACGTACGAGAACCATGGCTTAAATGAGGTAGAGGTTTGTTTCTCTGTCATATTAGAGGAGACAGAGGAAGATGATCTGACGCTGGGGTGGGGGCTCTGGGTGCTTGAGGATCTAAGCTTCTCCCGTCTTGCTGCTCCATCATCCTTAACAGGCTTCCTCATGGTTCAAGGCAGCTGCTTAGATTCCACCCATTGCATCCACATTCCAGCAGAGGAAAGGAGAAGACACAAAACCATGCTCCCTCTTTTTAAGGACATGCAAAGTGTCCACTATTCTTCCAACTATTGGCCACAACATAATCTTAAGGAAGGCTGAGCTTTATAGCCTTTATTCCAGACAACCTGTGGAAAAAGTGGAGAACTGATGTTGGGGTAGACAGCTGGCCACTTTGCCATAGTATGTCCTAAGGAACAGCCTTCTTCCTGTTTTCATAGTGCGCACCGCATCTGGACAACCTCCCCTCCAACCACCGCCACCCCCACCTCACCCAGAGCAGCTCAGGATGCAAGACGTGATATGTCGTTTGAGCACAGTTGGGGGGGGATGCTTTAAGTAAGAAAAAATTTTATTCACACACGGAGAAACTGAGGCTTGTAGAGTGGAAGGGACTTGCCCAAGGTGAGTCAGTGCCTGCACACTTATACCAGCCACCCTGGGGGCCCTGGCTGGGGGTTCCAAAAGTCCATCAGATTTCTCACCATCTTCTGAGATCCTGGACCTCTTACCAGGTCAGAACCTGTGTCCTGAAGCATGGAATATTACCTTCTCATATCCATCAGGCCTCTTGGTTACAAATGATAAAAATCAAGCTCAACCTGGCTGGAGCCAAAAAGGAAACATAATAGCTTTAAAGGTCAAGAATAAGAGCTTCAGGCATGGCTGGATCCAGGTGTTCAGAGAGCATCAGGAAGCTCTCTTTCCATCCCTTTTCTCTGGCGTCCTCTGTATGAATTCTGCTCTTTGGCGGGCTCTCCCTGTAACATGTGGAGGTGGCCACCAGCAGCACCAGGTTAAGGTTCAACTATTTTAGCAGCCGTAGAACGAGGAGAGTGCCTCTTTCCCAATCATCATGAGAGAAGTTTCAGGATTGGGTCTCGATGAACTGATTTAAGTCATGTGACCAAGGGAGTAGGCTGGACCCATTCACCAGACCAGGATCCCATGCCCATCCTCAGAGGGCACATACACTAAACTTGGGCTAAGTGTGTTTCCCCAGAAGCAGGAAATGGACACTGGCAGGCTGAATGCCTACTTCCCTTCCACCCCTGCTCCTACACCCTGTGATTCCTTCCCTGACTCTTTTCTCCCCAATAAAAACAGAGCTGTCCTAGTCTCATCCCCTAGGGGTCTTGCTCGCTGGCTTGTCTTTTCATGTGTGAGGCTCTTCCTCCCAGTGCCTGAGAATCTAGTAGGAGAAGGACCGTAATACCCTCTCTGGATCCTCAGTACCTGCCCAGTACAGAACTTGGTGTAGAACAGGTGCTGCTCAATGTATGCTGGATAGTAGATGGAAGGAAGGACAGGCAGGTGGATGGATAGATGGATGGATGGAAAGAAGGACGGGTGGCCAGAGTGATGCATGGATGGATGGGTGGAGGGATAAATGAATGGATAGTTTGGTGAGTGGTGGATGAATGGATAGGTGAATGGATGATGGATGGATGGATGGATGGATGGATGGATGGATGGATGGGTGGATGGATGGATGGATGGTGGATAATGGACGGATAGTGGATAATGAATGCATGGATAGGTGGATGGACAATGGATGGACGGATGAATGGGTGGGTGGATGGTTGGATGGATGGATTTGTAGGTGATCTAATAACCAGCTGGAGGAAGGAAAACTTGTGGGTCACACAGCCCTGATTAACTACCTCTTACCAGGTCAGAACCTGTGTCCTGAAGCATAGAATATTACCTTCTCATATCCGTCAGGCCTCTTGGTTGCAAATGATAAAAATCAAGCTCAACCTGGCTGGACCCAAAAAGGAAACATAATAGCTTTCAAGGTCAAGAATAAGAGCTTCAGGCATGGCTGGATCCAGGTGTTCAGAGAGCATCAGGAAGCTCTCTTTCCATCCCTTTTCTCTGGCGTCCTCTGTATGAATTTTATGAGTTTAATGTGGTGGTATCATTTAACTTTCATACGTTCAGCCCTTTTAAAAAGCATTTTAATAGCATGGGTGACACTAAGTCATACCCATTTGAGGAGGGTGACAGGAGACACAGGCCAGCTGAGCATCCCTCCTGAGCTAGCAGGAACTGCGGCTGTGTTTTCACTGGTTCCTCGGGCTGACTCAGGTCCCCCGGTCTTCCCCAGGCCTCTCCTGCCTCACTGGGTGTGATTCTGGTGGGAAATACATGGTTCTGTCCGAGTCCTCTTTATTACATGTAGCTCACGTCCATTACGAGTGATGTATACGTGTGACCCGGCAGGCAGAACTCTCAGACCCAGGCGTGTTGTACTGCCTGGTCACGCGGTGCTCTCCATGTGTGCTATTGATGTGGAACTCGCTGACCCGAAAGCATGTGCTGTTCCCCCGTGTGACTGACAGCTGGGACACAGCACGGGAGCACTGGGTGGGGCACGTGCCCTTCACCGACCACAGTGAGCCCAGACGGTCCTGGACGGCCCCAGGGCACCAGGAGGCGGGCGGACTCCCCCTGCGTGTGCCAGGACCGGGGCGAGTGCTGTACCTGCACCCTCAGCACAGGCCATCCAGACCCCCTGGGCTCCGTGCCGCCTCCACCCCTCCCTCCTGACCCTTGGTGCCTCCGTTTCCCCTCTGTGCCACGTGGACCACAGTCATCCTATCACACAGCATTGTTTCGAGGATGATTAAATGACCCCATAATTATAAAGCTCTTACGGCCTCTGCACACAGTAGGCGCTCAGTAAATGGTGTCCCTTAGGATTTATTGTTTTGGTTGCAGTTGTTGTGATTTAGACCCGCCCTCGAAAGTCACTGGTCTATTCTCTGAGTGACGAAACGGAGGCTCAGAGAGGTTAAGTCACTTGCTTCAGGTCACACAGCCATTGAGTGGCAGAGACGGGGCTTGAGTCCAGAGCCCGAGGGGAGTTTCCACTTCACCATGCCAGGGGAAGTTGGGGGATTGGGGTGGTAATGTTTCACCCGTTTTCTACCAGCTTCCTTTGGAGCTGGGACATCATGTGCCCCACGGCCTCACGCCCGACCCAAGCGGGGTGTCCGATTACCAGGGAGACCTCGGCCTAGCTGGACCTCACGGTGGTGGCAGGTGGCAGTCATGTGGCCTGGCCATGGGCCATGACTTCAGAAAGATGCTTCACTTCTCCCCTCTCCTTCTGAGCTCCACAAACAAGGCCACCACCGGCCTGCCCTTCCTTCCTCCTTCGGGGCAAACTGGGGGCATGTGTCAGGTGGCCACTGTGGGCAGCCAGGGTGACAGTCAATG
Organism: Balaenoptera acutorostrata; assembly: GCF_949987535.1. Lineage (NCBI taxonomy): Eukaryota > Metazoa > Chordata > Mammalia > Artiodactyla > Balaenopteridae > Balaenoptera > Balaenoptera acutorostrata. Next base: position 3,190,626 of record NC_080072.1, read on the forward strand.
TGCTCACCTCTCGCCTCTCCAGGTGAGTATGGCTGACCTGGAGGACCCAGGGCCAGCTGCCCCCAAGGTAAACAAAGTCCCAGGCTATCCAGAATGGCACATGCTGAGAAGTCGTGCCCTCTGCTGCCCAGGGGCCCGTGCACCCCCGCGGTGGACCACCCGCCTTATCATACAGTGACTGCTTCTGGACTGGGCGGAGGCGCCTGGGGTGGGAAGATGCTTTGTTTGCACCCCCAGAGCCTGCACAGAGCCGCTTATCCTGGTAGTCACAGCACAGCTACCCGTGAGCGCCGTCACACCGACTCAGAGACGGCTGCATCCAGCTTACCTCTCCCGGGGTCCCAACAGCAGGGATGCTCAGAGACCTGCCGCCCGCCCCCTCCCCCCCCCCGCGCTAGGGGGGACGGCGATGAATGTGAGCCTGCTCTTCCCTCGGCTTAAAAGTAACTCTCATTTAGGCCGTGTTTGGGAAACGGCAGCGCTTTGATAACTAACGTGATGGCTTGGGTTTCACTTTGTTGGAGTTTTGCTCTCTCCCGTCGGCTTCGAGATGAAAAACTTCATGAGACGGTGTGGGCAGATTGAGGAGGAGGAGGTGGGATGGAAATCGGGGATTCTCGGAGTCCCTTGATGGGGGGCTCTAAAAATCCCACCCTGGAGGCTGACTGAGGTGGCCTGGGCTGGGGCCAGTGGGTCTCTGGGATGTGCTCCCTGACCAGCAGCCGCTGCAGTGGTGTCACCTGGGAACTTGCCAGAAATGCAGGTGCTTGGGTTCCGCCCCCGAATTGGGAATTCCAGGGCTTCGCGTGTATCTAGAGTCTGAGATCCTGGCTTAACGAAGTCAAGGGCCATCTGGGAAGGTTTTGCTACTCTGAGTGTGGTCCACAGACCACAGCATGGCCACTTGGGCGTCTGTTAGGAATGCAGAATTCCAGGCCCCCTGGGACCTACTGAAGGAGGACCTGCATGTTGACAGAGTCCCAGTGACTCGTGGGCACAGTGAAGCTGGGGGCTGGGGTTGGGGTGCATTCAGAGGGTTTGAGCATCTTCTCTGGGGTGGGAGGGAGACCTGGTGGGCCCAGGATGGCCTCGGGAGACCGGCCACCTGCCCAGTTTCCCTTCCTGCTGGCTCTGCTCACCCTTCCCGAGCCCCACCCTCACTCCATCCCGGGGAAATGTGCTCCCGGCACACCTCACACCCCATCTAACTGCCTTGAGATAAGGGAGACGTGCAGTCTCGGTTCCAAAAGATTCTCAGCCCCTCTCCCTGAACCAGCTTTTGGGAGAACCAACCAAGATCACACAGGCCCCCACTAAGTCATCTGGGGACAGAAGGACGCCCCCCAGGCTGGCCAGGTCAGCACTTCGTCTTCCTGTACCAGGGTACAGGTCTGGTTATTCAAAACCTGGATAACCTGAAGCTGTTTTGTAATACGGAAATAACTGCCAGTTTCCAAGCATAGGAGCAGGAGCATAATGCAGAAGTTGTCCTAGGACCTCCTGCGTCCTCCCAGCCCCCCGGGAAGCCACCGTGTTGGAGGAACCCCCCGACACAGTGACCTCACCTCCACTTCTTGCCATTTGTTTTGGACCTTTCAGGAAGCGGTTCCGGCCCTGTGTTCCCTGTCTCAGTCGCTAGATGGCAGCCGCGGGGCGCAGAAGCCGCAGAGAGGGGCGTGTGGGTCCCTGCTCCAACCGGAGCCCCGGGGAGAAGTTCCTCCTGGGAATCGGGCATCCCTCCGCCAGGATTTCTAGTAGGGAGCATGTTTTCAAGGTTACTGTTCCGCGCAGAGCCCACCTGGCCCTGTCGACTGAGGAGTCAGAGGCCTGCAGTCACGTTGTGGCCTCTGCAGGGCCAGGTGGGGCTGCGGACACACCAGGAGGCCAGCGGGAGGATGGGCGGTCCCGGCGCAGGGACACGGCAAGGGGGATTGAGGGAAGAGGGACAGAGGGCAGCCCTTCTGCACACGCTCACCTCAAGGAAGCCCCTGGGAAGCTGACATCCCGTAAGAAGGCTGCACACGGACTTTCCATTTGTCCCAGACCCTCCGTGAGCTCAGGGAATGCCTGCACCCCACAAAACGTACAGCGACGGTGGGTTTTCATCTCAGACGGGCAGCGTGGGGCGAGGCCGTGGAGCCCCAGCGCCTGCGTTCAAACCCCAACCTCGCCCCCGACTGTCCGCACGACGCCACGTGGGCTGGCTGGGTGGCCCCTCTGCTTCTCAGTTTCCTCGTGTATAAAAGAGAGAGGACTGTGGATCTCGCCCCATTCCGTTGGGATGATCAACTGATTTTAAAAATGCAAAGCAGTCAGCACGGCGCCCGGCACAGTGTAGGCAGGTGCTGGTGTACACGATATTACTGTGTCATTAATTAACTAACCATGGTGATTATTTGCTGTCTTATATGTAACAGGGATTCGACTCTAGGCTCAAATAATTATAAACAGGCTTCTGACACCCAGGGGGATTGTGCAGGACATTTCCAAGCACTTCAGGCATTTTGCTTTTCTTATTGCCTATCGCTATTATTGCATAATTGTCATTATTATAGCTACTATTATTGCTGTTATTCGTATCTTTGAGGGGACCCGGTACTCCCCGTAATCAATGTCTCTCCTGTCCAGGGCCATCATAGATCCAACCATTTAAGCAGTCCTTGCCAGCCCGTCAATTCAGTAAGCATTTCCTGGGAAACTGCTCTGTCTCCAAGGCGTCAGCATGGCCTGGGCCCCCTGGTTTTTCTCATCTTTGTCTCCCCCTCCTGCCAGCAAGGCAGCTCCACTAACCCTCGTTGGTCTGTGCTGTTCAGGTCACAGCAGAGGCCGGTGGGGAACCAGAAGGCTCTCGTCTCCACCACCTCCTGCCTCAGCCTTCCCCAAGCCATTTGGAGCCAAAATACGGGAGTCAGGGACCTGGGTCCCAGGCCTGGCACATGTCATCTCCTTATGGATACATTGAAGTTTGTCAAACACTTTTTCTGCATCCGTCGATGTGATCGTGTTCCTCTTTTACAGTTTGGTTTGTTTTTTTGTTTTTTTGTTTTTTTTTATTTATGGCTGTGTTGGGTCTTCGTTTCTGTGCGAGGGCTTTCTCTAGTTGTGGCGAGCGGGGGCCACTCTTCATCGCGGTGCGCAGGCCTCTCACTATCACGGCCTCTCTTGTTGCAGAGCACAGGTTCCAGACGCGCAGGCTCAGTAGTTGTGGCGCCCGGGCTTAGTTGCTCCGCGGCATGTGGGATCTTCCCAGACCAGGGCTCGAACCCGTGTCCCCTGCATTGGCAGGTAGATTCTCAACCACTGCGCCACCAGGGAAGCCCCCTTTCAGTTTGTTTGTATGGTCCTTTGTGTCAATTGATTTTTCAAATATTGAACCGACCTTGCATTTCCGGGGGTAACATTCACTTGGTCATGAGGTATTATTCTTTTTATATGTTGAGGGATTTGAGTTCCTAGTATTTTGTTGAGGGCACTATGGGAGATATTGGCCTGGTTTTCTGATGCTGTCTTTGTCTGGGTTGGGTTTCAGTGTAATGTTGCCTTCATAAATTGATTTGGGACGTGTTCCCTCCAGTTTTGTTTTCTGGGAAAGATTGTGTAGAATTGGTGTTGTTTTTTCTTGATATGATTGGTAAAATTTGGCAGTGAAATCACTTGAGTCTAAAGAAGACTTTTTCAGATGTTTATTCAACTACTAATTCAATATCTTTAATAGCTATAATGCAGTTTAGATTATCTACTTCTTCTTTGGTGAATTTGGGTAGTTTGTGACTTTCAAAGAATTAGTCCATTTTAAATTGTCAAATTTATCTGAGTTGTTCATAGAGTCCCTCATTATCTTTTTAATGTCTCTTCGGTAGTGATAGCACCTCTTTCATTACTGATGTTGGTAATTTGTGTCTTCTTTTTTTTCTTTGCCAATTTTGCTAAAATTTTATCAACTTTATTGATCTTTTCAAAGAACTAGCTTTCAGCTTCATTGAATTTTCCTCTATTCTTTTTCTTTTTCTAGTTCACTGATTTCTTGCTTTTGTTATTTTCTTCCTCCTGCATGCTTTGAATTTATTTTGCACTTTTTCTAGTTCTGTGACTCAGGATGAGTGTTCTTGGTGAATATTCTGTAGGCATTGAAAAGAATGTGTATTCTGTGGACTGTTCTATAAATGTCGATTAGATCCTATTGATGTTATTTTTCAGAAAATTTTATGCCTCTGTTGACTTGCCCCGTACTAGTTCTATTGATTGCTAAGAGAGGAATGTTGACATTTTGCAATATAATTATGTACTTGTCCATTTTTGCCTTTCAGTTCTGTCAGATTTTGCTTCATGTATTTTGGAGTTCTGGTGTTAGGTGCAAATTTATTCAAGACTGTTATGTACTCTTGGTGGGTTGATCTTTTTATTATTATTTAATGTTCCTGTTCATCCCTGGTAATTAGTATATGCAGGATATATCTTTTCCATCCTTTCACTTTAAACCTCCCTATGTCATTATATAAAAAGCTGATTCCTTGTAGACTGCAGATCATTGGGTGGTTTATTAAAAATCCATTCTGACAATCTCTTTATCTGATGTGTTTAGACTAAATTTGATCTACTTATTAATCTGTTTATATTTGTATCTACCATTTTACTTCTTGTTCTCTCCATACTTTGTTCTCTTTTTTTCTTTCCTGATTTTTTTTTTAACTTGGATAGTTTACTTTTCCAAGTTTTAATTTACTTACTGAAGTTTTTACTCTTATTTGTATAGCTTTATGGGTTTGTGGTTGCTCTGGTTACTTAACTTTTTACAGTTTTCTGAACGTTAATATTTTACTGCTACAAGTGGAACGTGAAAACCTTACCACTGTGTAGGTCCCCCTATTCTCCACCTTTCATGTTATATTTTTCACGTGTATTAAATCTGCATGTATTGAAAACCCTATCATGTGATGTAATAATTTTTACTTTCAACCATCGTAAATATCTTAAAGAATGTCAGAAGTGAATAATATCCTATTACACAGCTATTTACCAATTTTGTTGCACTTCCTTTATTCCTGATTTTCAGTTTCTCTCTTGTATCATTTCCATTCCAGTGGAAGAATTTCCTTCAGCATTTCTTTTAGAGTTGGCTTGCTGGCAAAAAATTCTCTTGCTTTTTCTTCATCTGAAAATGTCTTGATTTAACCGTTATTCCTGAAGGGTATTCACTGGATATAGAGTTTTGGGTTAACAGCACTTTTTTGTTTGTTTGTTTATTTATTTTGGCTGCGCCAGGTCTTAGTTGCGGCACTTGGGATCTTCGTTGAGGCGTGTGAGATCTTTTAGTTGTGGCATGGGAACTCTTAGTCGCGGCATGCGTGCAGGATCTAGTTCGCCAACCAGGGATCGAACCCGGGCCCCCTGCATTGGGAGCACAGAGTCTTACCCACTGGACCACCAGGGAAGTCCCTTAACAGCCCTTTTAAAACACTATTCCACTTCCTTTTGACCCCCATGGTTTCCGATGAGGAATCTGCAATAATTCAAATTGTTGTTCATCTGTAAGAGAGGAGTCATATTTCTCTATCTGTTTGTAGGATATTTTATTGGCTTTTCATTTTCAGCAATCTGCGTATGGTGTGTCTGGGTATGAATTTCTTGAGTTAATCCAGTTGGGCTACACTGAGCTTCTTGAATTTATGTTTATGTAATTCTCTCTGTCAGACTGGATAATTTCTATTGATCTATCTTCAAGTTCACTGATTCTTTCCTCATTCTTGTTTTTGAGCCTATCCAGTAAATATTTTTACTTCTGTTGTTTCCCTCGAGAGCTGGCATATTTCTAGCTCTTTGTATACCAACTAAGTTCATCTTGTATCCTGGACATTTTGAATATTTTGTTACAATACTGTGGGTCTTGTGTAAGTCCTATGGAAAATGTTGATTTAGGCAATTACTTGGTTGGGGTCAGACCCCAAGTTCCAACCAGTTTTTCATGGGTGTGATTGCAATGTCAGTTTAGTCTTCAAAGCCTTTGCTATTCAGATCTGCCCCACATATGCACCAACAGTGGCCAGTCTTGGAGATGGGTGGTGGATCACCTCTTAGACCCATTCTCAATATCTTTACATGCTATTTAAGGTCCGATCCACACACGCACAACATGAAGTGAGCCCAGAAGTTCATATACCACTTTACACAATCACTGCCCTGCTCCCTCCTCTCCACAGTCTCCCTAACACTTCCCAGTGCTCTGGGCACCCCTGTTGCATGCTCCAGACAAAAAGCTGGGACCTTAATCTCCCTGCCTTGCCATGAACTACTGCAAATGTGTCTTCGTCCATGGCCATGTGGCAGGAGAACAGAGAGAAGAAGAAAGCAGTGAGGATTCATCGCATGTTCTTTGAACCACACCTCCTATGGCCAGAGAGAAGGTCTCCTGTCCCTCAGAGTTTTAGATGCCCGCCCGGCATCTACTGCCACGGTGCCACTGCAGGATTTCCTGGGGCCATCGGTAGGAGAAAATGCAATAAAGAGTAAAAGAGATGATTTCCCCCCCACACACTCTCTCTGAGCCCCAGGATTCCCTTGTCCTACTCCTTGGGTCAAAAAAACAAAGGCTCATCTTGAAGCTTTTTTCATCTGCACTTGGTGTGCAGGCCTGGCCTTCAGGTGAACTTGGAATCCAGCCAGCTTCTACCTGAAGAAAAATAAGTGGAAATTCACAGCCTGTTTATTGGTGCTTTGAAATCTGACCTCCTTCCCCAATCTGCCTGCTGCTATATTTAATCCACAGATAATTACTCCTGCATCTGTCCAGGTTTATAACTGCGTTCATTAGGGGAGACACAGTGGAATGTGCTTACTCTATCTTTCCAGGAACTAGAACCCCTTGCTGACCTTGCATCTGTACATTTATTTCTTTCATCAAATTGTGGAAGTTTATATCCGTTATTTCTGGTTTTTTTGTTTTCATTTTTTATTGTGGTATAATTGACATATAACATTATATTAGTTTCAGATGCACAACATAATGATTTGATATTTGTACATATTGCAAAATGATCACCACAATAAGTCTAGTTAACATATGCCACCACACATAGTTACAAATTTTTTTTCTTTTGATGAGGATATTATTTCTTAAAGTATTTATGTTTTTTGCCTCATTCTCTGGAATTCTGATTACCCAATTCTAATATATCTTTTTATGTTGTCCTTTGAAACCCTGATTCTCTCTTAATTTTTTTCAATCTTTTTTTTTTTCCTCACTTCTTCCTATCAGATAAATTCTATGGATCTATCTTCAAATTCACTCACTCTTTTCTCTATCATCTCCATTCTACCATCTAGGCCATCCATTGAATTTTTTTCCAGATATTGTATTTCTCAGTTTTAAATTTTCCATTTTGTCCTTTTTAATGAAAATGTCAACTACATCTCCCTTGCCTCAGGGAAATAGTTATAACAATAGCATTAAAGCCATCATCTACCAATTCCAGAATCTGCATCATCTCAAGATTGGTATCTATTGGTTGTCTTTCCCCTTAAGAATGGGTCCTGTTTTTCTGGAAATTTTGGGTTGTTTGCTTGACATGGTGAGTATGATGTTGTTTAGACTCTGGGCTCTTATATTCCTCTTAGGGCTCTTTATGTTTTGTTGCAGTTGACAGTTACTCAAGCCACTTAAGCTGCATCTCACTGTCAGTGGTTCAAGTCTTAGTTCAACAATATAGTCTTTTGCTGCACTTCAATTTGAGTCTGACACACACACTCATAAGTCAAGGTCATACTGAAACTTCTGCAGACACACCCAGAATTAGGGACGTCTTTCCTCTGGCTTTCTTCCCTCCAGGACTCTCTCCTCTCCCCCCTCCAGTACCAGCGACATCTGCCTGAGCTTCTCCAGTTCTTCCAGCCGGGAAGATGGGCAGCGGTTCTATTAGGGTTTTACCTGCCTGTGCCTCCTGGCTTTGTGTCTGCAGCATGCCCTCAGGGCCAAGCCCCACAACATAGAAACTTGCCCCTGTGCCAATGTGTTCTTGTTTATTCTACAGAATCCCTGGGTCATTGCTGTGGTGGGGGCGGGGCAATCTTTTTATCGTGCAGAGTCTTATGATTGTGACCAGTGGGAAGGTCGTTCTGTAGCAGTTTCCCGCCACCATGCTGAGAGCAGAACTCTCCTGTGCTGGGTTTTCATTTGGAACTTTACCAAGAGCCTTTTCCCACTTCGTTGCTGACAGCAGCAGGGCTGGTGGGACGGGAGTCACCTGCTTATTCTGAATTTGTGGCTTTCACATTCGTGGTGATGCTATATATAGGTATAAACATTTCGTATTGAAATGCAGATAATTTTACTGTGAACTACTTCCTCGTTCTAGTTAGCCTGCGTCTTACAGTCAGAAGGCATTATATTGGGATTAGGTATACAGGAAATGTACATCATCTCTGAATTTCACTTCGGGAGAGTACAGGAATAGCACCACAGAATTTTTAAAGGTAGTCTGTAAGGTCTGAGAAGATTAGGGACTGATGGATCAGATGCTGTGAGGTCCCCCCCCTTGAGCACTAGCCCTCTCTGATTCTGGGCGGTCTCTTCCTGCCCCCGGACCAGCAGTCCCTACAGGCAACACCAGAGATTAGCACAGCGTCCACCCGTGGCTATGGGGAGCAAGAAGGGAGCAGCCGGCTTTTCTGGTGAATGAATGCTTGCTTTTGAGTTGCTCGCCCTTGCCAAAAGGACCCCGTGCTTCAAGGAATGCATCCGTGGGGCAGTTGCTTCACCAGCAATTTGAGGAACTGCGGTGCCTTGTGGGGACTTACTCTGGGGAGAGGCCACCCCTGCTGGGCTGTTACTTTGCAGCTCTGAGCAGGGCTGCATCTGCTGGTGGGCATCCTGGGAGCAGCTTGGAGTTCCTGGGAAGGGGAAGAGCCTCCCAGGTAGTGTGGTGCAGTGGACGGGGCACCCGGCTGGGCGCCAAAGTCGAGGATGCTTCCTTCTGCCAAGATCTGTGTGACCTTGGCCAAGCCACGGAGCCTCTTTGGCCCTCCTGACTGTTGAATGGGCTGGTGGGCACAGTGGTCTTCAGGCTACTTTCACCTCTCAGGATCTACATACTTCTTTTGTCTCCTTTCCTTCTTTCTTCCTCTAACATCCATTGATGTTTTCTGTGTTAGGCGCGGTGCCGGCTACGGAGAACCAGGCGTGCGCATTTATGGGTGAAGAGGGTGGGTGCTTGTGGACGGTGGGACGGGTAGGAGTGCCGTGGCATGTGCCCTGAGCGTCTCCACTGGGGTGGCCAAGCATGGATGGAGTGAGGGCGTCTGGGCAGTCTGAAAGCAGGGCTGGGAGGCTCTTCCAGGATGAGAAAACCCTGAGCTGAGGGGTGCCCAGGCACAAGGCAGCTTTACAGTGGGCTCCAGGGTTGGGCCCAGCCAGTGCCAGGATCTGGCTGCTTCTTCCTCGTTGCCCTAAGAGCAGCGCAGAGGGTGGCGCAGACCCCAAGGTTGGATGTAACACGTGTCTGTCGGGCACGTCCTGGGCAGGCGTGCCAGCCACCCTCCTGAGACGCTGCAGATAGTCACGCGTCGGGCCCTGTCCTCAGCCCGGTACACGGGCGTGATTTTCACCCATTTCATAGGTTGAGCCTTGTGCAAATAATCAGGTGTCCAGGTGGTCCATTAGGATGAGGGTCAGATGACGTGCAGCACAGACCAGGGTAGGGGGGTGGTCTTACTGCCGTGGACCTCCTGCCTCTTTACGGCACCGTAGGCCAGGGGGAGGGAGAGGGAGAGGGGCTGGGGTGGAAGGCTCTGAGTCACAGTGGTCGGTCAGAGTGCGGGTGCCTCAGCCAGGCCCCCGATGAGGAGCTGCGGATACGGGCACCTGGGCTGGGAACGCAGACTTGCAAGGAGCGAGGCCGGCCTGGGGCCTGAGGCTTTGCCTGTGCATCAGGTCTGCTGGAGGGTCAGGTCCCCCACCCCTCACCATGAGACCAGCCTCCGGTCAGGCGCGGACACCACGCGCAGGCAGTGGCCAGGACCATAAGGAGGACGGAGCCATGGGGGCTGGGACGGGGAGCAGCTCCTTGCCAGTGCGCTACTGGCCCTGGGAGGGAGGTGGAATGGGCCTCCCTTTGGTGTGGGGGATGCTCAGGGCCCCAGTGTCTCCCCGTGGCTCTCAGGGTCACCCCAGAAGAGCCCAGTGGGGCCTCTGGATCTGGCCCCTGCTTGCTCCTCCCCTCAGGCACTGATGTCCCTCTGTTGGCCTTCAGTGATACTCTGTGTCCCCAGACACATCATGTTCTCCCCCACCTCTGTGCCTTTGCACCTGGCCACACCCCACAGCCTGATGTCCGGCCCACCCTCCTCATCCTCCCGGGCTCAGCCTCAGCCTCAGGGCCACGCTCTCCTGCACCCCCTGCCGATGCCCCTGGTGGGCTAGGTGTGCCCGCCTGCTCCCTCTGAGCCCCTCCCTCCCACCCCTTGCACACAGCGCTCGGGCCTGGAGCTGGAAGGGGACGTCGTGGTCCCCACAGGTGACTGCAGACAGGGCTCATCAGGACCCTGCTTGGCTTCATGGAGGGGGGTCACCTGAGGGCCAGGTGGGCACATGCCATCCCGAAGGTGGAGCCCTGGACAGAGCAGCCCATAGGGCCGGGTGGGCGTGGCTCTGCTGTTTGGGTGGGCGTGGCCGCATGGTCCATGCAGCCAGAGCCTGAGAGCTGCCAGGGAGGCCGGACTCGGACCTGGAGGATGGCCAGCTGCAGGCCTGGAGAACCAGGTCTCGTTTCCTGTGGACAGAAAAGTCCTTTCCCCGCCAGGCTTCCCTACCCTCTCAACATCCCAAGTAGCCGGAGCCGGAAGCCGTAGGCGCTGGGGTTCCCTGTCACAGCCCAGGCAGGCCCACTGCGGAGCTAGGGCTCAGCTCGCAGACCCCCTGGGATCTGAGGGCTGGCTGACCGGGCAGCGTGCAGAGGCTTGCACCAGAAATGGGGCTGTTTGGGGGCTGCTGTGGTCCCCCTCTCAGTGCTGAGCGCTAGGGGCCACAGCGTGTGTGTGTACGTGTGTGTATGCGTGTACGTGTGTGTGCATAAGACTGCATTGTGCTCGTGTGTGTACATGGGTATGTGATGTGCAAGTGTGTGGGTGTGTATGTGTGTGTGCTTAAGTGCACATACGTGTGTCTGGGTGTGTGTACACATGCTCCCTCCTGGCACTACCCGACCCCACTGGGTTATCTCACACCCCTCGGAGGTCATCCCAATCAGCCCTTGGAAGCCTCTGTCTGTGATTCTGCCCGCTGACCCTGCACTGGTCCAGGCATGGCGTTTGTGTCATTTCTCCTCCCGTAAGTTCTGTCGAAGCCCCTTCCAGGTCCGTGGCTGGCCGGGTGGGCGTCTCGGGTCCCAGTCTGGTCAGCAGGAAGGCTGAGCACGACAGATCAGCACACACGTGTTCTGCTTTTCAAAGACTTGTGTTTTCCATGAATGTGCCCCTGGCTTTCACACTTTAGAGCTTTTTTAAACACTGAAAAATTATGGCCAGGAGGGAGGAAGGGAGTAACCCTTGCTTGAAACCTACGACATGACAAATTGAGATGCGAAGCTACCTATTGAACCAGAATTGCATTCCCATCTTCAGAAATGTAGGGTGCACCGGGACCCTGAGCGTCCCGAGGTTGCCGGCGAGAGAAGGCCCGCTCTGGCCGGCACAGTGAGGGCAGGAGCAGGGCGGCGGCTCACAGGACTGGAGGGAGAGGCGCCAGGCAAGGCAGGGGCTGGGGCAGCTCTGCCCACCGTTTCCTCTATTCAAGACGCCCACCCTCAGGTCAGGGTGCGGGGATCCCGCTGGGCTTCAGGCCCGCCCCAGGCTAGGGTAGGGCAGGATGGTCCAGAGGCAGCCCCACCAAGACCACTCACAGGATTGGGACTGAGCCCAGAGAAACAGGGGTGCATTTCCGGGTGCAGCAGGAGGAGGGGATGCAGGGTGGAGGGCTGTGTCCTGGAGCTGTGAACTCGGGCCGGAAAGCAGAGCAGCCAGAGTCTGACCCTCTGCTCTGTAGCTTCCCTACGATGTGACGTGGGGCTGCTGGTATGGCCTCAGGTGCCCGGGTCCCTCGTTGCAGCATGGGGTCCGTTGTCCACTCTGCAGGGCTGCTTGAGAACATTTCGAGCTGATGCTTATAAAGCACTTGGGGCAGCTACGTGTGTGCATGAGCGCTACATACGTTTTAGTAGAACAAACCCTGGATTTTAGAATCAGATATTTCCGAGTTCAGAGTCCCACCTCTGCTGCTGACCTTGGGCCGTGACTTTGGGCCCATCACTGAACCTCCACTTGCCCATCTGTAGAATGGGAGCAGTCATCTCCACCCCACGGGCTCTGCAGTCCTGTCACGGGGCTAAGGGAAAGAATGTCGTGCAGGGCGTCTCACACTCTAGCGTGCAGGTTCAAGTATCACTGTCTTCAAGCTTATCCACAGACAGGCAGCATGGACCCTGCTCCCCGGCCCGTGGGGAGATGGAGTACGGAGTGAGAGGTGGGGGTGGAGGGCAGATGAAGGTGGGGAGGACATTGGTGAGCAGAGGAGGAAGAACATTCTAGAATGAGGGCACAGCTTGGGCAAAGGCATGGGCTTATGACACCGCCAGGCCGAGAGCAGGTGTGGCTGGAGGGGGGCGTGTCCAGGAAGATGGGATGGGAGATCTGACCTGAAGGGCAGGCTATGTGGTGATCGGGAGCTTTCCTGGGCCCTTGGACCAGCTCCGCCCCTCACTGAGCAGTTAGGAACGCAGGCTTGGGGCCGGGGAAGTAGAGTTTGCATCCTGACACCGTGTGTGCCAAGCTGTGTGTTCTTGGGCACCTCCCATAACCTCTCTGTGCCTCAGCCTCCTCTTCATCCCTGGGATGACGTATGAGTCCTGGGGCAGCTGTAACAAAGTACCAAAAATGGGCGGGGAGGGGCTTCAAACAACAGATATTTATTCTCTCACAGTTCTGGAGGCCAGGTGTCTGAGGTTAAGGTGTGGGCAGGGCTGGCTCCCTCCGAAGCCGCTGGGGGAGGATCCTTCCTGCCTCTTGCAGCTCCTGGGGCTTCAGGGGTTCCTTGGCTTGTGGCCGCGTGCCTCCAGTCTCTGCCTCCCTCTTCACCTGGCCTTCTCCTCTTCTGTCGGTCAAATCTCCCGTGTGTCTCTTCTGACTTTGGTCGTTAGATTTAGGGTCCACCTGGATAATCCAGGATGGTCGCCTCGCAAGATTCTTAATCACATCTGCAAAGACCATCTTCCAAATAAGGTCACATCCACAACTTCCGGAGATCAGGACACGGACATACGTTTGGGGTCCACCTTTCAATCCACAACACTAACAAAGGCCCAGAAATAGAGAGCCCCCTGTCCTGACCCATCCAGTGCCCCCCAGCCCCTCACAAGGGAGCCTCTCCCAGCCCCACTCTCTGCCCAGCCTCCTTCGGTCAGGAGGGTGGACACAGCTGACCACGCCTCGGGCCAGGCATCAGCCAGGGCCCCATCAGCAAGCAGAAACCAGACGCTTCGGTCGGGGAAAGGTGACATAGGAGATTCAGGTAGTGTGGAAACAGACAGAGACCACCCGGAGGAGAACAGCAGACTGTGTGCTTGCAGCTGCTACGGCAGGGTGGCGGCCACCCTCCCCTGTGTTTGCAGAGACTCAAAGGCAGCAGGGGAGCAGGAGAACTTCGTGGAAAAGGGAGTCTCAGCAGTGGCCTGACGGGGGCCGGGCCCGGGAGCTGGAGGAGGCTACCAGGAGCCAGCGTCCCGGGGGGCTGGTCAGGGGAACGTTAGGCTTTCTCTGCTTGGTCTGAGTTGGAAACAGGGTACGAATGAGGGAAGTTGGCAGTTGATGATCAATGCAGTCCCGGCCACCTGGGGCTGATGGTACCGAGCTTTTCGTTTGCCTTCCTGGACTCGTTGCTGCAGGTCGTGGGTCAGAGTTCTGCTGTCCCGTGTGGTCTGGCCCTCGACCCTTCGTGTATTCGGTCTCTCACTGAGGACCCTGTGGGCCCCTGAGATTTGGAATTGCCCCTCAGACTGGGGGCAAGGGGGAGCAGCTTACCCAGAACCAAGCCTTGGTGGGGGGCCTGGGTGGTGCTTGGCACTCTGGAGGGCCCCGCAGGGTGAGCAGCGGGGATGGGGGGTGGGGGGCTGCAGCTTGAGTGTGGCCAGACCTGTGCTCCAAGGGCGTTGGGCCCTGAGAGGACTTGGCTGGCCCGAGGGCATGTCCCCATGTGTGAAGGAACACAGTGGGCTGGTACTTTGACCCCCAGCATTGCAACTCCCCCCGCCGTGGGTGCCACTGCAGGGGGCATGGCCAGGTGGGTACCAGGCCTGCTGAAAGATGCTGGAGGCTGGACCCCCTGTCTGCTGCAGTCAGAGGGACACGGGCGGAAGCAGGAAGATGGGAAGGATGTTTCATCTCCCCTCCTCTAGGCTTCCTGTCTCCTCTCGTGCCTGCCTCCCACTGGCAGATCGTGAGGGGTCTGGGGAGTGTCATGCAACATGCGCCAGCCCCAGGCTCACGAAGCAGAGCACAGAGCGGGGACGGGGCCTGGCAGGCTTCCTGGGCGTGGAAGGCTCCTGCACACAGGTAGCAGGCCTCTGCTTGCCTTCATGGAAGGGCTGCCCTCAGGTCTGATTTCTGGACTCCACGTGGGGACCCGAAGGGGCGGGGCCTTCCTGGGGGTGGCAGAGACCCCTGTTGGGCCTCAGGCCCCAGGCGGCATGGGAGGGGGGACACTTGCAGGTCCATGAACAAGGCCAGCCCTGGGTCCTGCCTCTCTGTTCCTCTCATCTGTCCTCCCTTCCATGGGGGAGAGGAGGGGGGAGGGCCCTGCAGCAGCACGTGGGTGAGGGCTCCATCCTGACCCACCCATTGCCCCCATCCCATCGCAGAGGGAGCCTGTGTCCCTGTGGCGGGGTAGGGGGTGTGTACGATGGATGTTTCAGGAAAATGTCTCTGAGGGCGAGGCGGAGCAGGGCTTGCGGGCCTCAGGGGGCCACAGAGAGTCCTATGGCAAAGGAGGGAAGGAGATGTGATGGAAAAAGACATTTTAGAGCCAGAATCTGCAGGATTTGGTGGCAGGAGGGCCGTGGAAGCTGGGTGGAGCTGGCCAAGACCTGAGTTTCCCCTTGGGTGGGTGGGGGGGTGGGAAGAGGTGGAAGCATCCCCCACACGTTCCCTGCCTCTCCTGTGGGCACGTGCTGCCGTCTGCCTGTGGGGTGTCCCGTAGCCCTTTGATTCACTGTAGCACATGCTTATCCCAGAGAGGCAGTGTTGATGAATCAAGTGCTGGGTGTGAATCGCGTCTTCTCTGTATGAGTCAGCTCGGGCTGTGTAACAAAACACCAAAGACTGGGGGCTCCACAACAGGTTCACACAGTCTGGAGGCTGCGAAGTCCAAGATCAAGGTGCCGGCCAATTTGGTTTTGGTGAGAGCTGCTTCCTGTTTTGCAAACAGCCACCTTCTCGCTGTGTCCTCACATGGCAGAGAGAGAGGAAGCATGCTCATGCCTCTTCTTATAAGGGCACTAATCCCTTCATGGGGCACCACCATCATGGCCTCACCTCCAAATCCCATTGCATGGGAGATTGGGGTTTCAGCGTATGAACTGGGGGGGCATGAACATGGGGGTGCACCTCCACTCTGCAGTTCCATCTCCCAAAGCGTATTTCCCTAGCTTCGTGCTGTAAGCAGTCGCTTCAAGAGCTCCCCCCTCTCCGCCTGCCCACCCCAGCCCTTCGTACCCACACCCTGGGGTGCCTTGCTGCTGCATACAGCTTCTCAGGCTTTCCTTCCTTCCTTGCCCAGGCTCCGATTCCTTTTCAGATCTGATCAGCTCTCCAGCCACGAGTGCACATCCAGGTAAAATGTGCCTGAAGCTTCTGGAGAATCACAGGTGCCAGGAGTCCAAGAGTCCAGGCTAAGAACCAGACTTACAAACTACACGCAAGTCACCCGAGGCGTGAACTTTCCACTTCCAGCCAGTGGCAAACTTTCTCTTCATTTCTCTAATAAGCTCTGGTCACACCTGTGCAGGGAGACTTCAGAATACATGGCTGTCTTCCTGCCCCCAGGCACAGAGAGTGGCCGAGAGCCAAGCATCCTCCACTCCCCTCCTTATCTCCGCCAGCCAGTAGGGTGGCCACAGCTGGACCACTCTGAGTTTGAGTTTGCAGCCTCTGGAGCCAAAACAGATTAGGGTTAACGTTGCTTCCCATCCCGGGCCTGCCTGTCTGTCATCCAGGAGTTCTGGACTGTGGGGTGACAAAGTCAGTTGGTAGCCTAGTGTGGAGTGTGGTTTCTGAAACTGGGATTCCAGGCCCCCTTCCTACTTGGTCTCAGGTGGTTCCTAATAAAAGGAAATCTGCCAAGAATGGGCCCAGACCTGGGCAGGGAAACCATGTTCCTCCCATAGGGAAAGTATCCCAAGCTTCTACCTTGTGCAGTGGCTTGAGGGGCAGGGATCCCTTTGGCCTTCTTCAGCCCAGTGGGCTCCTGGACAGCTATGACCTCCCAGGTGGGGTGACAGCCAACTTGGGTGTTGAAGGATGAGTAGGAGATCGCCAGGAGGGGAAGAGGGAAGGGGCCATGCTGTGCTGCAGGGAGAACTGCAAAGTCTCTGCTTCCCTGGCCCCTGAGGCCACCAAGGGTGTGGCTTGGGGACAGAGCAGTGGCCTCCAGTGGTTGAAAGTTGCCAGAACATGCAGCAGCCAAGGTGGCCAGCTGAAGGAACAGCAGGTAATGCTGGATCCTATAAGATGGGTACATTATCCCATCTTACTGGGAGTAAATGGAGGCTGAGAGAGGTCCAGCCCCTTAGCTGGGACAGCGCAGGAACCAGGGTGGCATTCTGGAACTTTGGACACTGAGTCTGTCCTTGAGACTTTTCAGAGTCCATTACCACAAGGACTGCTTCCTGGGGAGCCACCAGGGGGAGTAGAGGGAATCCTGGATCCAGAGTCCAACGCGCATTCCAGACCTTGTTCTCCCCCTTGCCGGTTCTCCTGGGAAAAGCAGTGTGGACTTGAATAACCACTTAGTGAGAAAATAGAGGTGGTGTGCCCAGCACACATTAGGTGTCCTGTTAGTTTCCTTCCTTCCCTGAGGGAGGCAGTATCAGCTGCTTAAGTTATGATGAGGGGCGGGATGCAACCTGGCAGGGGGCCAGCCAAGGTGGTGGGAAGGGCCCAGAGACCCCTACCAACTGGGAGTGATGAGTAGGCCCCACATCTTAGAAAGTAAGTGGGTTTAAAGGTCAGAGAGAGTATCTGGTCAGTGCTTAGTGAACAATAGGTGAATGTATGGGATGGATAGATGGATGGGTGGATGGATGGATGGATGGATGGGATGATGGGATGATGGGATAATAGGATGGATGGATGAGTTGGCAACCCCTCAGGGAAGTTTAGTGGGTCTGAAGGTGGGAGGAGGTACCTGGTAGATGTGCAGTGAACAATGGATCAATGTATGAGATGGATGAATGGGTGGTTGGGAACGATGGGTGACTGGATGGATGCATGCATGCATGCATGGGTGGATGGATGGATGCATGGATGGATGGATGGATGCATAGATGGATGCATGGATGCATGGATGATGGGTGGATGCATGGATGGGTGGATGCATGCATAGATGGATGCATGCATGGATGGGTGCATGGATGGATGGATGCATGCATGCACACATGGATGGATGGATGCATGCATGCACGTATGGATGGATGGATGCATGGATGGATGGATGCATGGATAGATGGATGGATGGATGAATGGATGGATGGATGGATGCATGCATGGGTGGGTGCATGGATGGATGGATGCATGCATGCACACATGGATGGATGGATGCATGCATGCACGCATGGATGGATGGATGCATGGATGGATAGATGGATGGATGGATGAATGGATGGATGGATGGATGCATGCATGCATGGATGAATGGATGGATGGATGGATGGATGGATGGTTGGATGGATGGATGGATGGTTGGATGGATGCATGGATGGATGGATGGATGGATGGATGGATGGATGGATGGATGGTTGGATGGATGGATGGATGCACAGAAGGAAGGATGGATGGACAGCATGGGCGGGTAGGTGAATGGATGAACAGATAAGCAAGGGATAACGCAGATAAACTTTGTTCCCTCCACTTTACTGCCCATCAAGAGTCTTCAGCTGCGACTTGTCTCCATGGCCAACCCCTGTGAGCACCCCCTGCCCTGGGGCTACAGGTCCTCAAGGAGCTTCCCCTCAGTGGAGGGGATTAGTTCTCCCTCATCTGCCTGAGGGTGCTAGACTGGCTCTGGATGCCTGGAGCACCCCAGGGAAGGGGCTGGCTCCGGGGACAAGGCCCTCCCCACCTGCCGCTGCCGGGGTGTTCCAGCTGACGTCTCCTCCAGCATCTCTGCTGTAGGCGGGCCACAGCTCCCAATTAAACTGTTTAAGTGATGGGTAATCATGTGATTAAAAATAACTGGGGCCGGCTGGTGCTGTTGCCCGAGCCTATCAGAGCGGGCAGCGGGTGAGGGAGAGGAGGAGGAGGCCTTCGATCCCAGGCCCTCTGACACCATCTCCCCAGGGCAGGGGTGCTTCTGCCCCTCCCTGTTTACAGCTGCAGGATGTATGAGACCCAGAAAAGACGGGGTTTAACCACTGAAGGAGGGTTTCCCAAGGCTTTGGGTGCAGGGTGGGTGGTCCCAGCGTGGGGGACTCCCAGGCCACAGCGACACAGAGCAGAGATCAGGATAGATGAACCAGCTTTACTGAGCACCTACTATGCTCCGGTCCTGGGGTGGGGCCCTTTCCCAGGGGTTATCCCAAGAACCCAGAGCAATCAGATGTTAAAATTTTTATTCACATGAATGTGAGGCAGGGGTTCTGAGAAGCCCACATTCAGCAGGTGTTTACTGAGCATCTACAACGTGCCAAGTGCTGTCCAAGGTGCCAGGGATAGAGTAAGTGAGCAAATGCAAAAATCCCAAATCTCAGGGAGCCCCTGGTCTGGCTGGTTCTGTGATTGTCCAGGGTCTCCATATAGTAGAGAGGCCAAGCCCGGGATCTGCCCCCCTCCCATGGTTTGCTTCAGGCTCATTACCTGAGATACAGCACATCCCCCCGGGTAAGGGGGGCTCAGGTGTGACAGCTGGCTGCTTGGTTGGGAGGTTTGGGGGAATCTTTCCTCTCCGTGTCCTTAACCAGCTAAGAACAGACACCAGGAACCAAATTGGCTTCAGGTCACAGAATAAAAGTGGAAAGGGACCTTATCTGGTCTAGCCTGACCCCGGCCTGTGGCTGGATGCTTTCTGGCCACCTCCCAGGTCAGCCAGTCCCGTCTGTCTTGACCCCAAATGTGCCTCCTGATAATTTTTACACATTGGACCTCTCTTCCGAGGTCATAAGCAAAACACTTGACCGTTTTCACAGAACAGGCTACCAAGTTCATCTTTTAATTATGATTTATCGAGGTGTTTTTCTTTCTCTAAAAATATGTTCCTCATAGAAAATCTAGAAACTAGAAAAAAGAAAATTAAAATCACCTGTTATCCCACCATGAAGAAACACATGTTGTTAACATTTTGGCATGTTTCCTTCCCAACTTTTTATTTCCCGACTGAAACGTCCCTGGTTCATCCAGCAGCTCCTCATCTAAAAGGGTTTCCAGACCTTTAATCACAATGGTGAAAGCCCCAGCATCTCTTGCACACATTTAGCTGGCCCTTCATCAAACGTGGAGGCCACTCAGAGTGAAGATGACGTTCCAGGTTAGGGCTAAATAAAAGGGCACTATTTTTTCACTGGCAAATAAAATTGTAAGATATTTGGGACTTCCCTGCAGTCCAGTGGTTAGGGCTTGGTGCTGTCACTGCCAGAGGCCCAGGTTCGATCCCTGGTCAGGGGAACTAAGATCCTACAGGATGCATGGCGAGGCCCAAAAAAATTGTAAGATATTTAAGATGTGTACAAGGTCAGGATTTCTTATATGTATACATCATGAAAGGATTCCCCCACTGAGTTAATTACCACACACTTCGCCTCACTTATCTCATTATGTATCTGTCTTTTTTGGGTGAGAACATTGGGGTTCTACTCTCTTAGCAAGTTTCAATTTTACAGTAGTGTAATCACCATGCTGTACATTAGATCCTCAGACCTTATTCATCTTATAACTGAAACTTGGTACTCTTTGACCTACATCTCCCCACCCCAGTCCCTGGCAACCACCATTCTACTCTCTGTTTCTATGAGGTTTTGTTTAGATTCCACATATAAATGAGATCATGTGGTATATATGTCTTTCTCTGATTACCTGGCAGAATGTCTTCCGGGTCCATCCATGTTGTTGAAAACGGCAGGATTTCCTTCTGTTGTTATGGCTGAATAATATTCCACTGTGTATATTTACCACACCTGGTGCACCTGGCACCCGGGAGTCAGGAGGCCTGAGCCCTTGTCCTGCAGAGGAGACCCGGGCTCTTCACTCCCTGGGTGCCACTGGGCATCCTTGTCTTTGTCCTGCACGTTCTCTGTGGAGCCTTATTAACAAATGTATTTTCTGTTTTTTCATTTATGTGCCAACTTTTGTTACTGACAAGGAGCAAATGACGGGCCTTCTCACCATCTGTGTGCAGGAAAACTGGCCCCATAGAGCCTGTATTCTAGAAGCATCAGTCCTCTGAACATTGGAGATGTAAGAGTCTGTGGGTGGATCACGGCCTCGCCTTCCTGGGCACGGCTGAGGCTGCAGCCCCACCGGGCCGGCTTCCCTGCACAGGCCTGCCAATCGGGGGCAGGCCACCCGCTCTGGCCATTTAGCACAAAGAAGCATTTACAGACGTCTCCTTGCGTTGGTCACCCAACCCCTTCCCCACCCAGACCAGCTAGAAGAGCATCTTTGTCAGGGAGAGGAGGACTCAGGAGGATGGGTAGCCACTTCGGGGAGGACTTGGGAAGGGCAGGTGACCACCTCAGGGAGTGACCACCTCAGGGAGGACCCCAGGAAGGGCAGGTGACCACCTCAGGGAGTGACCACCTCGGGGAGGACCCCGGGAAGGGCAGGTGACCACCTCAGGAGCACTTCCTCCTCTCCATGCCCAGGGCCCCTGGAGCATCCTCTGATCCACAGGTACCAGGATCTGGGGTGCTGTCTGGGGCTCCCCGGCCCACGGCACTGACCCATCCTCTCCTACAAGGAGTAGCTGTACTCTGGAGGTGTGGTCTGGGAGGAAAGCTTCCGTTACAAGTTTGCTCTGTCCCCAAGATACCAGGGAGAGGGAGGTTCACACGCTGCCGTTTCAGGGATGCTGGTCCTTCCAGGTCACTTTCGGGGGAGCCCTTAGGCTCAGCCGCCCCCAGACACACCGTCATCATCATGGGGACATCGGTGTTGAGGATCCTTGATGTGCAGGATCTCCTGACCTGAGTCTGACTCTCTGCTCTTCTTCACTCCAACCCTCGTGAGCCTGCACAAGTCGATTTTGCCATCTGAGAAATGGGGGTACAGTCTGACCTCCCTCACGGGGCTGCTGGGAGGCACGGGTGGGTTCATGGTGGAGCATGCAGTGCAGACCCCAGCGTGAGGCAGAGCTGGTGCGTTTCTGGCTGGGGTGTCTGGGAAGCTGGGTGTCACTGTGTCCTCATGTGGCAGAGAGAGAGAGAGAGAGAGAGCTCAAGTTTTCCTCTTCTTGTAAAGGCACTAATCCCATCATGGGGGCCCCATCCTCATGACCTCATCCAACCCTAATTAACTCGCAAAGGCCCCACCTCCAAATACCATCACATTGGGATGTATTCGACATAGGAATTGCAGGGAGACAAAAACATCCAGTCCATAGCGATCAGTGACAAGGTGTTGGGGTCAGGGTGGGGCAGGGGCCATGTCAAGGATGAGTGGGAGAAGCTCAGTGATACTGTGAACTCAGGAAGACAGTGGGCATCACAGGTCCGTGCCCAGGGTCATTGTCCCTGAGGACACAGCCTTGGAGCTGCATGAACAAGAGCAGAACAGCAGGAAGAGTGACGCCGGTGGGACATGGGTGGGAGGTAGGCGAGGTCCACAGCCAGGTGTTGGGCCGAGTGGCCAGTTCTGTAGCCGGAGTGGCCGAGGCTTGAGTAGGAGGATGTGGAATAAAGCAGCCGCCAGACCGTTCCTCTTCGAGGCTCACCCTGGGGCACCCAGGCCCGCAGCTGCTCCTGGGGCACCTGCCAGGTTGCACTTTGCCTCAGCAGGTGACATCCCTGATAATGCCCTGCCCCCGCCATGGGAGCTCTGTGCACAGGGTCCCATGTGTGGCCCAGCGCCAAGCAACTCAGAGCCACACTCCAGTCCCCTTCGTCCTGGGGCCGTGTCCTCGGCGCCAGACTCCTGGGGGTCTTCGTCTGGAGAATGGGCTCTGTGGCGGGAATGCCTGCTGGGCTCAGAAGGGCTTTGTAGCCGCCCAGCAAGTCCTGCCTGTAAAGCGCCTAGAATGTGCCTGGGACCGATGACACTCTTAGTAAATGCTGCTCGCTGCGTCGGTGTCCTGGGGTGGCCATGACGAACGACCACATGCTGGGCAGAGACATTGATTCTCTCACAGTCTGGAGTCTGGAAGTCTGAAATCAAGGTGTCCCAGGGCCGTGCTCCCTCCGCGGCTCCAGGGGAAGATCCTTCCTGCCTCTCCCAGCTCCTGGGAGCCCCAGGTGTTCCTGGGCTTGTGGCCGCATCCCTCCAACCTGTGCCTGCATCTTCACACGGCCTCTCCCTCTGTGTGTCTGTGTCTCTTCTGTCCCTTAAGAGCACACTTGTCATTGGATTTAAGGCCCACCTGGGTAAACCAGGACGATCCCATCTCGAGATCCTTAACAGCTGCAAAGACTTCTTTTCCAGATAAGATCACACCTGCCAGCAGTACCTTCCTCCTTATTGGAGAAGCATCCAGTGACTATTTACAGTTGGGGGCACGAGCTTTCAAACCTGCCTGCGGTCACCAGCTGAGCACCCACCTCTCCTGGCCAGGGGCCTCTGTCATTCCTCTGCTACCAGGCTCAGCTGGGTACTTACCCAAGAGCCTCAGACATGGGCCAGCTTGGGTCCAGCTTGGCGGGGCCTCAGGGGGCTTCTGATGACGAGACTACCATTTAACGAAGTTGAAGGCTGCCCTGGTGACTGCGGAGGAAGGCGAATGACCTGGGCCAGGAGAACCTGGCAAGCAGCAGAGTAGTCTGAGGCCATATCATAAGGAGCATGTGTCCAGGGCAAGGGAGGTGAGAAGATAACATCCCCCTATCACTCCCTCTGCACACTCGCCATCATGCTGGGCTGGGGCTGGCTCAGGGACCTCAGGGTTCCCTGGGGTGGTAGGTTCCCTCACAGGGCAGGGGCCCTTAAAGCTGCCCACCCCCAGGGCAGCCACGGCCACCTCTACCCGCCCACACTGACCCCCACGATGGAGGGATCACATTGGCCACTCCAGCCCAGACTCGGTACAGGCCTCTCGCTGAGCACAGATGCTCTGCAGCCGCTGAAGCCTGCATCCACCCCATCTCCAGGGTAACGCAGAATTCCTCCCTGTGCTGCTTAAAATATCCTGCCGTTCCTGGCCACACAGCGTTTGCTCTGTTCTTGGCTGGGCTGCCTCCTGCCTGGGCTCCCTCCCCCAGGGCCCTCTTCTCTCAGGCGGTCACTGGGAAGGCCCCAGGGCCAGTAGCCCCTCTTCTCGCCTGTCTGACACAACCCCATCCCCAGGCTGCCCTCTGGCCTCTAGAAGGAGGGGCGGGTGGTTGCCCCCAAGACCCCCAGGACCCAGGCCATAGTCCACAGCCTCTCCTGGCAGGAAGGTCGATGCCAGCCCTCCCTGCCACGCCCAGGAGCACCGGCTGTGCCCACTTTCTCCTGGGCCCTCGCCCTCTAGATTCTCAGCAGGGACAGCTGAAGGACTCTATGTCCTTGGGGCGCTGGGATTCTGCTCCAGGTCAGTGGAGCCCAACTGTGTCTCGCCAACCTAACCACGGACGTGGGTGCATTGGGCAGGGAGACCCAGGCTCTCCTTTCTTGCTCCCTGTCACTCATCATGACATGGGCTTCTAGATGCATCTTTTAAGTGTGACCTTCACACATATTCCTTTAACGTCTCTCAGATTTTAATTATTCTGGTTCTTCAAAACCTTCTCAGGAGCATCAGGCAAAATATTCCCAAGCAAGCAGCTCAGATACCTTTGCACTTAGCAAATGCTTCATGCACGGTGCCCTGTAGGGTCGGGCCTCCGTGCCGCAGCCCGGCTGCCCGGCCTATTCCTCCCCTCCTCCCGCCTCCCCGCTGACCGCTACCTCCCAGCTCTGGCTGGTTCTCCCCTCTCTCCTCCCCTCTGCGCCTTCCGTCTCCTGCCGTGAGCATGTCCGTGGCAGGGACTCAGCCCCGCACTCTGTCTCCATCCCTTTGGCCAGGCACAGGCCAGGACCAGAAAGGCACCAGCGTAATAAGGGCTGGAAGGTCACCCTCCCTGCCTCCGAGAGCCTGTGTGTCTCCTCCTCCATCCCCTGCTCCCCACCCTGAGCCCCTTCCCACACCTCCGCCTTCCCCAGCCCTCCTGCCTGGACCCCACACCAGGGGCCCCGCCTACCCCCGACCTGCCTGCCCAACCTCATCTCCATCCCCTGGGCCAGGGCTCCGCGAACTGTGCCTTGAAGGGCCAGAGAGTAAATATCTGTCTTCAAGGGCAGGGTGGGTAGGAGCAGCTTCCCCCTTGCATCATGGCACAAAAGCAGCCACACGCAGGACGTGGTGAAAGGCGGTGACTGTGTCCCAACAGAACTTTAGTGACAAAGTGGGTGGCGGCCTCACTTGCAGACCCCGTGGTGGCCAGGAGTTCAGGCCCTGGCTTTCAATCCCAGCTCTACTTCCAACAGTTATGAAGCTTCCAGAAAGGGATGGATCCTCTCAAAGTCTCAGTGTCCTTGTCGAAAATGAAGATGGTCATTCTATCACCACTCGGGGCTGGAGTGAACACTGGCAAGGTGATCCAGGGTAATCGTTCATTGTTATTAAGGATCGTTACTGTCAATAATACCAGGCCCTCAACTCCTTGCCTTGTGAAAATATGCCCAGTTTTGTACTCTACTGGGTCTCTGCTTGTGCTGTTCCTCCTGCCTGGGATGCCCTTCCCTCACTTGTCCATCTGCCAAACTCCTACTCATCCTGCAAGACCCAGCTGGGAGAGCCCGCACTCTTGTTTGCCCCCAGAGTGCACGGCACGTCTCCCCTCCGCGGCCCATCCCACTCTGTTGTGATGATCTGTTCCGTGTCTGTCTCCCCCCCAGCCTGTGCCTCGTCTTAGCTTAGTCATCTCTCCATCCCCAGCATCTGACATGCAGAGATGCTCAGATTCATTCATTCGGCAAAGATGTGCTAGTGCAGGCTGTGTGTGCCAGACACTGTTCCAGGAGCTGGGTTCCAGCCACAGGCGGGGAAATGGCAACCGCTGGGGGACGAAGCCGCGTGTCGGGGGTGGGAGTGCTGGCAAGCAGAGGGGCAGGCGGTGTACAGCAAGGCCACAGATGGCAACGCCGAGGTGGGGTGTCCAACCTGGAGGAAATGAGGGGTGAGCTGTGCAGATGTGGGGTAAGGGCATTCCAGGCAGGAGAAGCAGGTGCAAAGGCCCTGAGGCAGGAAGGGGCTCGTGCTTCGGGACCAGCAAGGAGAGTGTCGTGACTGTAGCGTGATGGGGAGGGGGGTGATCCGACTGAGGGATGGGCCACAGTAAGGACTCTGGGTTTTGTTCTGACCCACGGGGCCGTTCAAGGGTTTGAGCAGAGAAACGACGTGTTGGTAGAAGGGAAAGTTTGCTTTATTCAGGAGGCCGGCAACCTGGGGAGAAGGTAGACTCCTGTCCGAAAGCCAACTCCCCCCTGCCGATCAGGGGACAAGAGCTTTTAGAGGGGCGTTTCGGGGCCGCACAGGCGGAGGGAGGGGGCTTCGTGCAGAACAGCACGGTCAGCTCTGGCAGTCATCTTTGAAATCGGTGTGATCGGCATCATCTTGATGGTTTTAAGTACAGCTAATCTTTGGTTCCAGGGTCGGTTTGTTCCCATTTCCTTGAGGCCAGTCCTCAGAATTGTGGCAGCTTATGTCATGGCTACAGTCTGGTCGTCGTGTAGTTAACTTCTTCTACCTGGTGTGGGTTTCAGTATCTACAAGACAGCTCACAGGATACGGCTCAGAATACGATCTAGAGCCCTTGAGAAGGAACTAAAGGTCCTTGACTTTGTTTAATGGCTAAACTATTATTATTTTGTCCTGTTTGACTGCTTTTCCTTTGTTTCCATATTTTCTCCCTTCTCTGATTAAATTTATTCTTTGGCTAAAGTTTGCCTACAGACGAGAGGCAGGTGGAGGGCATGGGGCAGGGGGGTCTGTCCTGGGAAGGCCCCATAGGGTCCTGCTCGATTTGAAGGCTGCAAACAGCATTAATAATAAGAGTCGTAGGAGTAGGCGCAGCTAGGATGCAGTTACTGCTTGCTGTTTGCAGGCTGCACGCATCTGCGTGTGGTGGGTACCGTTACAGACGAGGAAATCGAGGTGTGGAGAGGCTGACCGGCTTGCCCAAAGCCTCAAAGCCATCCATGTTGGAGCAGGACTGGAAACTAGGCCGCGGGGCACAGACACCCATGCGATCGATTACTTTTCTGTACCACTTCTTGAGATGTCATTCACATGCCATAATAACCGAGCTTTGAAAGTGCACAATTCTGTGGCAGTTGGTGCATTGACAAAATTGCACCACCATCACCACTGTCTAGTTCCAGAGCATTCTTATCACCCCAGAGGGGAACCCTGGACCCGTGAGCAGCCACTCCCCATTCTCCCCTCCCTCCAGCCCCTGGCGATACCAGTCAACTTCCTGCCTCTGGGATTTACCTGTTCTGGACCTTTGGCACCAATGCCGTCGTGCATCTGGGGGGCACTCCCTCCCTCACTGAGCGTCGTGTTTCATCAGAGGGAGTGCGTGGGGTAGCGTGTGAGTGTAATTAAGAGCGTTTGGAACTTGTTTTTCTTTAAAGAAAGCCTAAATTGGAGGTAGCCTGGTCATTCCAACATAGCATCTAAGACAAAACAAGAACCACATGGCTTCCGCCTTATCTAAGTGCATGTTTGTTTCAGCCTTGAGTGTTTCCAGACAGATGTGTTGATTGGGTGGAAATTAATTTTCTCTGCCTGTCAAGCTAACGAGCCCGGCCCCATTCTGCCCAGGCGACTTGGAGCCCTGGTTTTCACGCTGGGTTCGCTGGAGCCCTGGGAATTGACTCACATTTGCTGACAACTCATCCGAGTCTGCGCAGTGAACAGGCAAGGGGCAGGCTGCCAGGTTGTCTTGAGTTAATTGGCAGTCGGGAGGGGCCGCCTTCTACCAGATGAATTCAGCGTGATCGCTCCGGAAACACAGTGCCTCGGACCAGCCCCCTGGCTGAGGATGAATTGGTCCCCTTCTCACTCATCCCAGAGGAAGGCTGTGTGATGCATCTGCGGGTCCTGCAAAGTCCCATCTGCATTTGTGGAGGCGTGCGACGCTCCCGTGTCCTCAGCAAGCAGATGGAGTGCCCTGGGCACTGGCTGGGTACCAAACGAGGAGCATCTTTCCCTGTGTTGGTTACCAGGCGCTGCCCTCTCTCTGCCTGGCTCGGTCTCTATGGCGATAGTAAACGGGGAGCTGGGACGGAGGTGTTGGCTTCATGTATACCTGCCTGTTCTTGCCCTGACACGGAATGCTCGTGTAGTCGTTTACTCTTTATTTAAAGCAGTCACAGCACAGAACAGTAAACACAGCAAAAGCCTTCGTCGAGCCCTGTAAATAAGTTCTGAAAAACGTCAGCCAACAAAATGGTCAGAAAACCCCTCTGCCTTCTTTTCCCACACGAAGAGAGTTGCCTTGTTGCTTTGTAGGTTTCCTTTTGTTCACATAACTGTTCATGCACAGAAATGGAGAACAGCCCACGGCCTCCATAGGATGGTGTGATGGAAAAGAAGTTTGCTTCTGCCGGGCCTCCAGCTGAATGTCTGTGGGCACAGCTGATCTTCCTAGGACCTCAGGAGGTCACTTACATGGAGTCATAACTCAGGGTGGTCCCAAACGTTGACCTGGGTTTTCTCATCTCCGCCTTATACCTGCCCCTCGTGGGGTGCAGAGCTGGGACGGCGGCATGCGTTTTACAAACGTGGAAACAGCTTAGCAAGGGGAACACTCTTGTCCAAGGGCGTAAACTACGAAATGGCAATGATTCTGGCTATACAGCCAGAATCCAGCACCTTCTCCATGACTCCAGCTCCTAGGATGCTGGCTGCTGTTCCTGGTGCCTCTTCCATCATAAAGCACATAACCTACCACCTTAGCAACAAGAAAGCCTTGGAAACTACCCAGAAGTCAGTGGAAACTCAGCATCCCCACAGCAGACCCCACAGGTAGCTCTGCCATTCTCTGGAAAAAGATATTCAACATGGCAGTTTATACATGAAGCATTAGCCAACCACCCGCACCAAGTTTTCCAGACCATCCTTCTAACGCTAATAAATTCTCCCCTCGGTTGCCTTGCACTTTAAAATTTGCAGTGCGCTTTTTTGCAGTTACCCATGTGACTCTTACACACTGCTCCATGAAGGGGGCAAGACTTGTCTCCTCCATTTAGATGGTGAAACCATCGCCAAGTGATGGAGTGACTTGCCGAAAGTCAGGTAACTAATGTAGCAGTCAGCAGTTGCTGCATAAGAAACTGCCCCCAAACTTAGTGGCTCAAAACAATAACCATTTATCTCATGACTATGTACATCAGCAAATTTGGCTGGGCTCTGCTGGGAGCTTCTGCCATTCTCACTAGATGCCTTCTTGTGTCTGTAGAGACAGTTGGTAAACAACCAGCAAGTTGGCAGGGATGCTGGGTCACTGGTCTCATGGTCCAGCGGGCTAGCCCGGGCTTATTGGCACGACGGCTGTGCAGCATTCAGGACAAGCAGAAAAGGCATGACCTCTGGAAATCTGGACTCAGAACTGGGACAGTGTCACCGACACTATGTTCTGTTGGACAAGGTCACAGGGCCAGCCGGGATTCAGGGGCTGGGCAAATAGACCTTGCCTCTCCATGGAAAGACTTCAAAGTCACATTGCAAGTGGGTGTGGATACAAGGAGGGGAATAATTGCAGCTATTTTCACGAACAGTCTACTGCAGTCGACTGCCACCTGCCATCCTGGGTAATCTTAATTTCTTCTTTCCTGAAAACTTCCTGTGAGCCTCACAGATAGAGACGCTTGCCCCTGCCTGTTGGTTCCCACTGGCTTTGTTCTCACCTCTGGTCAAGCCCTGGTCCCAACCAGATGGGAGTTGCTTCGGGGCCAAGACCCTGCATCTCCAGCCCCTGCCCAGAGCCTGGCACATGGAGCTTCACGAAGCCCTGGTGGGTGGACGTCGTTGACTGCAGGGGTCTGAGCCCATCTGGTTCCTGGACCTCTGCTCTCCCTGCCTCAGAGACAGCCGAGGGCCCTTCACTCCCAGCTTCCACCAGCTCCAGGCAGCCCAGGCCCCTCCAAGATGCTGATGGGAGCTGAGTGGGCCTCCGCCTCCAACTGCTTTGTATGTTAGAATCTGGGTAAGATTTCACTGGAGAAGAGGCACGCACCATGGCAGGCTGGGAAAGAGATTTAAAAGCCCTCCAAATACTTGAAAGAAGTACAGCTCTGAGAGCTCGGCCGAGCTTGGAGAAAATGCGTGCAGCTGAGACCAGCACGCCTGCATTGGGCCCCAGCCCCGCCACTGCCGGGCGCCTTCACACCCACCCACATGGGCATGTGGCCCTTGGAGGTGGCCACGTCAACTGTCAGATGGGACCGGTTATAAGAACAAGCCCGCCTTGGGTGCCTGTGAAGATGGGCACAGATGCTGCAGCTTTGGAGGGCCCTGCGTGTTCCCCACGCTTTCTCGGGTATCTTTTCATTCACTTCAGTTGTCTGCAGAGGATGATGGGAGAATCCGTGAAGATGGGGAATTAATACATAGGGTGCCTGCCATATGCTGGCAGGAAGTGGGCCCCAGGAACTGACCCTGCTCACTGTTGTTGTTGATACTGAGACTTTGAAGCTGATACTGACGCATCCCCTCACGCCACACCCACGTGGGACAGTGGCCTGCCTCGGGGTGAGGTCGTGTGAATATGCCCACAGGTCGGAGTGATTCAGCCCCGTCATGAGCCTTTTCAGGCATCAGGCCCTCGCTCTGACCCCGTTAGCTCGGAGCTCCAGCCATCTGGTGGCAGCGGAGATACGGCAGCCGGCAAAGGCCTTGGAGGGGTGTCATTCCGGGCCGCTGCACACTGACAAGCCCTCAGCCCTCTCTGTTCCTACCCTGATATCCAAGGAAATTCCTCCTGCGAACTCAGTTTTTAATAGTCCCCAAATGTTGCAATATGATTCGTGTTAAATATGACACAGAACCAGATGCAGATAAGTTAAATGTTGCTGGTTTGGGGTGTTAGTGGCATTTATGAATTTTGTAGGAAAACATTTACTCACTGAAATTTCACAGTAAAAAAAAAAAAAAATCACTCCCTTTAGTACACTCTACAGCATTCATTTTTGCCTGTGTTACTTAGGTTAATGAGAGTCTTAAAATGAGCTTCAGGATTTTCCCCCCAAAGAATCAAGCTTTAAAGCACCATTTTCACAAAACATAGTATTTTCCTAAAACATAATATTTTCCTTTTCCTTTCTTATCTATGAAAGCTCATGACACGTAGTGAAACCGATCAATCCCTGGACCAGCTTTTCTCAGTAACAGACCCCTGCGTATTCCTCTCCTCTCGCTTAAATAAAAACTTCAGCCTCCTGAACCTTCCCTGAATTTCAGAAAGTCTGGCCCAAGGGTTAATGATCAGAGGAGTGAGACCACGTAGAAACAAAGAACAGCAATCCAGCAGGAGAGCTGGTAGCAATTTAAACAATAGATCAGCGGTGTAGCAGAGCGGCAGGACCTATATGTCCTCCCTGAAGGACCTAGAAACCAATGTCTGATGCACATTCCTAAGTTGTTTTTACAGAAACCAGACTCCCACCAGATAGAAACTGTTGGCCACAAGCACATAGACCCCAGACCACCTGGAACCAGAAGGTTGATGACCAAGACTCCCAAATCATCACCCTGTTACCTCACCACCAGCCAATCAGAGAATTGTGCATGAGCTGATCACACACCCCGAGATCCTCTCCCTCACCCTGTCTTTAAAAAAACCTTCCCTGAAAGCCACTGGGGAGCTCGGGTCCTTTGAGCACTAGCTGCCCGTTCTCCTTGGCTGACACCTGCAATAAACGCTGCACTTTCCTTAACCACAAGCCTGTGTCAGTAGATTGGCTTTATTGAGCGGATGAGCAGATTCAAGTTGGGTTTGGTGATAATAGCCAGCATTCAGCAGGTGTTGGTTTCCTTACCTTTGGACTGAAATTTGTGTTGGGTTTGGTTTTTACTATCATGGAGGCTTTTCTTTCTAGCTCAACTCATTTTCTCTGGACAGCTGCCCCATGGGGGTTCATGGACATAAACACACAAGCTGCCCCCGCCTGACCAGTGTTCACCACCTGATCATCCATAGACCCTGAGAGGTTTCCACTCCCAAACACTGAGCGTGTGGCGTCTCTGAACCCAGAGTTAGCCTGGGTTCCTGCCACTTCCGGGCTGGTGTTTGGACCCAGGGCTGCCCAGACTCGTCCTGACCGCAGGGGCCCCAGCACAACTCGCGTGGGGTGGTCAGCAGCAGCCATCTGGTTGCCACGCTTTCTTGGGGAAATTCCAGCCTCTTGAATCCTCTGAATTACATGTCGTCTGAATTTCTAAAAGGAAATGTTAGGAGATTAAAGGAGAAGACAGCCCGGCTAAGATCCAGAAGGATTCTGAGGAGGCTGCTTAGGGATTCTTCTGGCAGTGATAGTTCTTGGGAAAGTTTGTGCATATTCATGAACATGCACACACACGCACGCATGCACGCACACATGTGCACGCACACACACCAAAAACCACTCCCCGATTGGATCTTCCTTCACTGACCAAGTGAATGAATAACCTTTGGGTTATTATATAATAACCTCTCGACGAGGGGTCCAGGGTTGGCTGTGAGTTTGAGGTTTTTTCCACGCGTCCATTGACCGGGCTGGGGCTTAAGCCGTGAGAAGGCTCTGTGTGCGACCCCAGTGTGTTCAGAACAGCACTGAGGGGACTGCTGGCCCATTGCAGCTGCTCAACAAACCACCATTTGGAGATGCTTCCCTTTGTTCCTCTCTTAGATTTGCTGTTTGTGCATTGTCTGTCTGCCTCCTTCGTCTCTGTACTTACTCGAGTCTAGGACAGTCTTACCTGCAGAATGGCTGTATCGTGTTACACAAGTACAGATACTTGCTATGGCTCTGAACTCTAAACAGCAACGCTGTTTCTGCATGACAGTGTTACCGCAAACTGAGAGGCTTGCGCCGTGCGCGTATGAGCTCGCGATTTCTGTGGGTCAGGCCTGGGCTTGGTGCTGCTGACTCCTCTGCTCAGCATGGTGGCTGGGCTGTGTCCTCATCGGAAACTTGACTGGGGAAGGATCCCTTCCAAGCCGTCTCGGGCTGTCAGCAGAATTGAGCCCCCTGGGTTTGTAGGACTGAATGCTTCCGTTTCTTGCTGGCTGGAGGCTGCGGGCCCCTCACAGCACACAGAGGCCACCCCCAGTTCCTCCCAGGTGGGATTCCCCAAGAGGGTCACCTGCTTCGTCCCACCGGCAAGAGACAGAGACGCAGTGAGAAAGGCGCCGCAGTCTCATAAATGACAGAGTCGTGTGATCGCACACACCCTGTCCCCTTTGCCATATCCTGCCAGTTAGAGGCATGTCCTAGGTCCCCCTACACACACTCACATGGAGGGAATCGCACTGGGAGGTGGGATCCTCAGGGCCACTTAACAGTGTCTCTGCCATGGAGACCATTAGCATATTTTTTAACCCCACATGAGGTCTGGTGGTACTTCGTAAAATGTCATATCAAGAGAAGGAAAGTAGGAACCAAACAGAAAAGTGCAAGCTGGGGCTTCTCCAGTGTTATTGGTGGGGTTTTTCTCTACCTGGTGTCCTTTGGAAAGCTTTGGTTATTCCAAACCTGTTTTGTCAAGAGGCTTAGAGTCTTCCAGAGCCCATTGTATCCTGCCGCCACTTCTCCTGTCATCGGTCCTGCTTTGAAGCTAAGAGATTCTTGGAATAACTCCCCAGGTTAATGTGCCGTGAGCCTTTGAGGTACGGCGGGGTGGGAGGTGAGGTTTTGACTTGTATTTCCAGCTCAGTCCTTCTTAATCCTTTCAGAAACCATCTCTCACAGCAGCTCTCAGTCTCCCAGCTCTAAGAAGCACGATGCACCCATTTATAAAAACAGTTATGTGCGAGGATCCCTTTCTCTTTAGATGAAATTCTTACCCCAAAAACCCCCAATACACCTAATTCCAAAAAAATAATATCACACCCTTTATCAACCAATGCCCAGTCAGGAAAAAAACAACACCTCTGCAGGTGCTTCAAACAGAGAGGATGGAATAAGGGAAACTGGTTTCAAAAGTACAGGAAGGGGGACTTCTCTGGTGGCGCAGTGGCTAAGAATCCACCTGCCAATGCAGGGGACACGGGTTCAAGCCCTGGTCTGGGAAGATCCCACATGCCACGGAGCAACTAAGCCCGTGAGCCACAACTACTGAAGCCTGCACGCCTAGAGCCCGTGCTCCACAACAAAAGAACCCACCGCAGTGAGAAGCCCGTACACCGCAATGAAGAGTAGCCCCCACTTGCCACAACTAGAGAAAGCCCGCGAGCAGCAATGAAGACCCAACGCAGCCAAAAATAAAAAATACATTTTAAATTAAAAAATGTTAAAAGTACGGGAAGAGACTTCCCTGGTGGCGCAGTGGGTAAGACTCCACGCTCCCAATGCAGTGGGCCCGGGTTCAATCCCTGGTCAGACCCCACACGCATGCTGCAACTAAGAGTTCACATGCCACAACTAAGGAGCCTGCCTGCCGCAACTAAGAACCGGTGCAACCAAATTTTTTTAAAAAAGTATGGGAAGGGCTGGAGGAAGAGAAAGGGGCAGGTGATGCCACCCAGAGACGGCTCATGGCAAGATGCCACCGCAGCCCCTGGGTTAGGGGATCAAAAAGAGCCAAGAGGCATTCCTCGGGGTGTGCAGAACCTTCCCGCCAGGGACACCAGAGCAGTGGCAGTTCCCTGCAGCCTGGCACCAGGATCTCCTCACCAGAACCCCTTTGACTGTTGTCCTGGCAAAGGGGTCTGGGAAATGCAGTGTCCATACTTACCCCCCTCCCAGGGTGCAGAAGGGTGGGAGGGAGACAGGGTACCAAAGGGGGCGCACATCCCCACTGGGGTGGCAGGGAGGTACGGAAGGGCCCCGTGACGGTGCAGGATTATTTCGGTGTGTGCGTGCTCCGGGGCC
Organism: Balaenoptera acutorostrata; assembly: GCF_949987535.1. Taxonomy (NCBI): domain Eukaryota; kingdom Metazoa; phylum Chordata; class Mammalia; order Artiodactyla; family Balaenopteridae; genus Balaenoptera; species Balaenoptera acutorostrata. The sequence goes on from NC_080072.1 coordinate 3,225,114, forward strand.
AGCAGACCGGAAAACAGTAGTCAGACGGATGCTTCTGCTCAGGGAGGTGCCGTGGTTGCCCCAGACGCCGCCTGATATGCTTACACACCTTGAGGGTCCCCGCCGCTAGGGGTGTGGTTTGGGGACTCGGGGTGCATCATGGGAAGGCTCCAGATGAACAAAGGATATTCTTCACTTAATGTTGAAGGTGCTGGCATTTCTGGAGAATCCAGTGTGTGTTTGATCCACGCCAAAAACCCCGTGTCTTGTGTGACAAGAATGTAGATCTGAGCTCAGAGATCCGTCCTCCTGCAGTTGGCACGTGCTCACAGTACTTTCCAGCACTGGGGCAGAGGACCTCCAAACCAGCCCCAGGACACAGGACTGCCCCCACCGTGAGAACACTAACGGGGCCCCTGCAGATTGCAAGGTGGTGCCCAGAGCCCGATTCCACCTGCAGCTGCTTTCAGAAAGAACAGAGCTTTCCTGGAAAGTAGGATTTGCACACTGTTGAGATTCCGTTGACCCCAGACCCCACCGCTCCCTATTGTCTGATGCCTGTTCCTTTACACACGGCCCGCCTGGAGACATTTGGGCCTGTGACTCCTGCATGTAACTCTGGTTTGTTTATTAAACCCAAGGGATAGATACCCATTGAGAACTGAGCCCATGCTGGGTGCCAGGGAGGAAGCGTCAGAGACGGCAAAGCGAGTGTGTGCCCGTGAGCAGCTCACACTCTGGGAAACCCCACACACCCTGACGCGCACACCTGTTGGCTGTGACACGTGTGAATGGGACTTGAGAGAGGTGCTGGGTCCTCCCGGGAAGGAACACAGAGCCCACCTGAGAGACCGGGTCTCTACACGGAGAGCAGAGGCATCCCAAAGTCCTGGGTGCTAACTGGAGCCGAGGGAGCTGCTGGGTGGGATCCAGGGAGGGGTCCAACCTCAGCCCTGTGGTACCAGGCTGAAGGGGGGCCCCGACATCCCAGGAGCGTGCACTGGGCTCCTTTGGGTTCTGGAAAGAAGCTCTGAGTTTTAGGTCTTCTTTGCAAAGAGAAGAATTCTGAATCCCCAGCCTGTGCTCCGTCCCTCCCACCGTGAGTGTGTGTGTGTGTGTGTGTGATATGAGCCTCAAGAACACACAACTGTCAGTCCTGCCAGTTTCTAAGTCATTAGAGGCAGGTGTTCTGCAGAGAGAAGCAAATGCGTCTCAGTGTCTTCCGTCTCCCGCCCGGGAAGCTCCGTGAGTGTGATGGGCGCAGTCTCCAGCTGCTCTGTTCACGGCGCAGCCAGCGAGCGCCCTTGGTGCTGCGCGTCTAGCCCCGCGGGCGCCCTCTCCATCCCCCGAGAGGCGGCGCCCTGTTCATCCCCACTGCCTTGATGCGGGAACACACTTGTCTCATCTGCTCGGGCCGCCCTGACCAGGGCTCACACAGCAGATGCTTACTTCTCACGGTTCTGGAAGCTGAAGCCCAAGGTCAAGGCACCGGGTTTGTCTCTGGAGAGGGTTCTCTTCTCGGTTTGCAGGAGGCCGTCTTCTCCTGCTCCCTCGCAGGCGGGAGGAGTGAGCTCTGGTCTCTTCCTCTCCTTCTAAGGACTCTACTCCCCTGGTGGGGGCTTACCCCCCATGACCTCCTCTAACCCTAATCACCTCCAAATGCCACCCCACAGGAGGGGGGTTAGGTCTGCAACATATGAGTTTGAGGGGAGGGAGAACACAATTCAGTCCATAACGCAGCACAGAGCTTCAGGAACGTCCCTAAAGACCCGTAACCCGTGGGCGTGTCAGGGAGGGGATGCAGACCCAGGCCGTGGTGACCGCAAGGCGCGGAGCTAATCCTTTGCTGTCTCTGGAGGCGTCAGCAGGAAGGACCACGCCCGTGCGTGTGTGTGGCGCCCTGGGCCACGTCCACCTTTGTGATAAGCCGGTTGGACAGGTGATGATGCCACACAGCACTTTACAGTTTCTGCAGCGCGTTCGTGTGTTCCGTGGGCACATGGGGGCGTCTGTGGGGCACAGGCCTGGGGGCACAGGGGTGTCTGGGTCAGACTTGCCTCTGCCCGCCTGCAGCCACCTCCCAGCCGTCTCGTGGTTTTCAGTTCGTCCTTCCAAGAGGACATGTTCTTGCTGGCCCGTTTTTCCTGAAGCTGAACCTCAAGGTGGGTGGGAAACTTGCCGAAGGTCACAAACCAGGAATGGCCAGCCCTGCACCTAGAGCCCGGGGCTTGCCCGCCACCCGCTTCCCCGTCGGCCTGCCGTGCAGCTCAGCAACCTGGAAGGAGATGGAAGCTCCCCTCCTGCGTGCAGCCCCAGCGGATCACCCTCCGAGGGGGACGGGGCACCTACAAGGACACAAGCCTTTGAGCCGCACCCCGGGAGGGGACTTGGGGCTGAGGGCCATGTGCGTGACATGGAGTGCAGAGAAGGGGGCCGGGCTGTGGTGGAAAACCCGCTCCTGTCTCCACTGCCGCCTCCCATGGGCTCCCTCCTGGGGAGTGGCGGCCACGGCCCCTGGGCCTTCCGCGTGCCAGGCACGGGCTGTTTCTGTGACCCCTGCTTTGCCCAGAGACCAGTCATCTGTGGGCGGAGGGAAGGGGCTCTGAAGAAGCAGGAGTCCACTTAGGTCTGGGCCACAGGGTAGCAGGATCAGGGAGCCGTTCAGATCAGCCAGGATGCCCAGTTAGGGACCCGCATTTTACCTCGTAGGAGGAAGCCCATGGCCTACACATCCCAGCCCACCTTGGTCTCCATCCCCACCGGTCAGCTGAGAGCCCCGCGTCCCCGGGAGTGTGAGGCAGGAGGTGGGGACATGGCGCGGGCACAGGGCTGGGGCAAGAGGTCCCAGGTTCCAGGCCCACTTTTACCTGGCTGTGTGCCCTTAGGTCACTCACTTAACTTCTCTGGGCCAGTGTCCTCATCTCTGAGTCTTCATGGGGCATTTATTCCAACACGGTTGCGTGAACAGGACTCAGAGGGTGAGTTATACCTTGAACTAGGTGGCGTCAAGCCACACCAATGTACGGGGAGCAGGGATTTTTGCCCTCTTTACGTTAGCACTGAAATAAAAATACTAACAACCCTAACATCCCATTTTAATAATTTATGTATTAATTATCAAATTAATAAGTAACTGGTTTAATTAATTGATAATCAACTTCAGAGAATTTATTATTATCCCTGTCTGACAAATAAGAGGCTGGACCCAGGCCATGCAGCCGGTGGGGACACAGCTGGGACCTGGATCCTGGCAGTCGCCTGGCCATATGGCCTGCCTTTCGAGGTCCAAAGAACCTTGACTGAGAATCACCAACCCTTTGGACCAACAGAAATCCTGCAGCTCAGACAGGTGAGGGGTCGTGTCCAAGGACACACAGTGAGCTCGTGGCAGCCGTTTAAGAAAAGAAATTGATGACAGATGAGAAAAAGGAACCAGAGCCCAGGCTCTACCCCATTGATGCTTCCCGAACACGAGCCTAGAGGTGAGAGGATGTCACTGAGAAGGAGACGGGCTTGGTCCCCGCCCCCCGGAGCAAGGCTTGGCCCCCCGCCCCTGCCTCCCATCCTGCAGACCGCTCACCACCAGCCTTCACACTGAATGTACAGAGTGTCGCTGAATTTCCCCCCAGGTCCCTCCAAACCGCCTCACGTCCCATTCCCGCCTCCCCCCACTAGGGATGCATGGACCAAAGGAAGGCATAACGGACAGCTTCAGCCAAGACCAACTTCACAGAGATGCTGTCCCTCCCTTTGGCCTTGGCTCAGCTGGGTGGCGCGGCGAAAATGGACTTCGCTGCCCGGCCGTCCACCCTGCAGAACGCCGGGCTCAGAAACTGCCGGGACTGAAAAAAAACCTGTGTCGCAAAATGAGAAATCAATTACTCTGGACAACGGTCACAACACCCTCTAAGTGTTACCTCGGCCCCGTGCTAATCGCCGGGTTGAATCATTTTCCTCTCCCCGCTAATGGCATGCGTAATTGCACTGGTTTTCCAGGCGTCCTTCACCCGTACTTATTTAGACTAGTGACTGATGCATTGCCATGGAAACCGGCACTAGGAAAAAGAAAAAAAAACCATCCCCAGTACAGTGGGAAGTGAAAGGATGCAGCTCCAACCTGGAGCTTACAACTTGTGTCAAAGAACCGAATTTTCAGCCGATCCCAACGTGCCGTCTCCAAAAGTCAAATTTGTGAACCTCCCCGTGGATTAAACACTCGGAGCCGTCTTTCTTCTTCTTCTGATTTTTCCCCCCTTTTGTTCCGCAATTCTGACCCCAGAGGGCTGCAACTTTTTTCCTCTTGGATTAACAGACAATAGCAGATGAGGCCGGCCTCGTGGACGCGGGCTCCGCATAGACCCGGACAAGCAGTGGGACCAGCCTGAGTGAGATGGTCACACCCAGGTTAGAGATGATGGCTGAGAATTCCCGGTTCAAGAAGAAAGTTCATTTTGGAGGTACGGTGCCGTCTCCGGAACCTGCTCCCGGTGGATGTGCTGAGTCTTTGTTCTTGACCCGCCGGGGATGGTGGTGCGGCAGGGTCTGCCGGTGCTGGGTGAGACGGGGTGGCTGGCTGTGTAGGCGATGGCTTTGCACTGGGTGTGTTTGAAAATCACTGTATTTCTGGTGGTTGTGTTTCACCAGGGAAGGCTATTGTTTCCATAACGGCTTTCTACTGCTCCCAAGATAGAAGGGAAGATCAAGGTAGCCGTCAAATCACCCGGGCAGACTCCGGCCTCTCGGGCGCTGTTAGCGTCCCGGGGCCCTTTCCGTATTCTCAGGAGTCCTTTTGAGCATCCAGGCGGGGTTAAGACCAACTGGAGCATCTATTCCTAGTAAGCACTGTTACTAAACTCCAAGGGCGGACGACGGCATTGTGTGTCGCCGTGACTTAAATGCATAGATCTGTCCAGGATTCCTGTGTGTTCTCCCTGACAAACCGCATGGTACCTCCCCCCGAGACTGGACCAGGGCAGTATGCCTCCCCACCCGTCCAGCCAGCCCTCCTTCAAAGAAGGCATGGCTAGTGTGGGTTTTAGTTCTGTTTTTTTTTTTTTTTAATCAAGTGGACCACCGTCGTAGCCGTTGAGATAAGAAAACACCATCTGTATTTTCAGATTGCATCGCCTTCTTCACTTTCTACAGTTGGTTGTTACCAACCGCACCCTCTCACTCCCAGAAGTGGAGGACAGAGGACACGGCTGGCTTGCGAGGGCTCCGGCCGGGGAGCTTGGCGACCTGGTCGGATAAGACGCATCTCCTTGAAGGAGCCCCCTCCCAGGTGTCACTTTGAGGTGTGCAAAGAGAGATTGAGCCACGGATGGTCAAGGCTCCGGCGACCCCCCCTTCCCGGTCCCCCCTGCTGGCCCTCACCCACCAGTGTCTGTCAGGGACATGTAGCATCTTTGGGGGCAGCTTGGTGGGTTGCAGGGAATGGGTACCTAAGAGGCTGGCACCATTTGTAAGGTCACTGCCAGGGTGGGTCTTTGTGCGATCCTTTAGCGCCCCTGGGATCCACTTAACCCTCCCCCCAGCCCACCCTGCTCCTTCTAGGGATGAATACAGTCCACTCCCTTGGTCCTGAACCGTGCTTAGCCCAAGATATGCCTGCCTCGACGTCGAGCTGGGAAGACTCAGCTGCCTTCCCACACAAACAGGGCGGTTTCCTTGCGCTCAACAGGTCCCTTTTGCTCTGTGTCCTATTTCCTAAGCCTCAGCTGCCAGCGCCCCTAAAAAAGATTTTAAGGAACTAAAAAGAATCCTTCCACCCCCAGTCGGTTCCTGGGTATAAATCCAGCTCTGCTGCCCACACTTGTGTGCCCTTGGGCATCTCACTTCACCTTTCCGGGCCCCGGTGGTGGGAGGTGCCTAGCCCTGCCTCGGGTGTTGTAAGGATGGAGAGAGGGGCTCCCCAGCGGGGGCTCCCCTGCACCTCGGTTCTGTGCCAGGCGCTGCAGTTGGCAGGGAAAGGCTGCAGTTCAGTGGGACCTGAGAGGTGACGCTTTTTGGGGGGAGGTCTTGATGTTGGAGGGGCGGGCGTTGGGCGGAGGCAGTGGGCTGGGGAAGCAAAAGGAGGGTCAGTCCAGGTATCCTGGCAGGACAGAGGGAGGAGCGCTGCTGGCCCCCTGGGCCTGGCTGCTGGATTCAGTGCCAGAAAAGTCTTTTCCAGGTCCTGGCATGTTTTCAAACACTCTGCCCCTCTGCATGGTCACGCCAGCCCTGGGCTGCTGGGCCCAGGGCAGGTCCGCTTCCCCCGGCCCCTGCGCATTCCCTGTGATGGAGAAGGACGAGCCAGGACCTCCTTGGCTTGGACCCTCCGGCCGAGCTTAGCAACAGCATGCAATCCGGCTCCGAGTCCTCCATTTACTGTAATTTCCATTTAAACTGCCTGTCTGGCTCCGTGTATTGGTATAAATGCTTCCACGGAGCCGCCTGGGCTGATTTTTTAAAAAAAAAAAAACATTCTAATTACTAGAGTAGAAAGCAACTCATTGACAGCCAGCAGCTTTTTTCATTTGTCCAGCCAATTTGGGAGGGTGGAGATCGGGAAACGTGGCCAGGAACCCAGCTTAGTCAGCTTCCCTCCAGTGGTGTCCCAGCCTCGCTTGGCCCAAGATCGGCGAGACGGGGAGAGAGGTGGGCAAAGCAGAGCTTCAGACCCCCGGTCCCAGCGCCGGGTGCCCGGGCAGGAGACGTCCAGTGAGTGAATGGGGATCTTGGTGTCGGGAGGTGCATCCCCGCACCGTGGCCTTGGGCAAGTCCCGCTCATTCTCAGATGGGGGTCCTGAATCTGAAAGCCTGGGGTCCAGGTTTCCTACATTCCCTAGTAATTTTCAAGGGCAGCCTCGTAAATCATCTTCTGCAGGGAACTACTCATCTCGAAGGTTTGTCCTTTAAAGATGCGAAGGGGAGACTTCCCTGGTGGTCCAGTGGTTAAGACTTCACCTTCTAATGCAGAGGATGTGGGTTCGATCCCTGGTCGGGGAGCTAGGATCCCATATGCCTTGGGGCCAAGAAACCAAAATATAAAACAGAAACAATATTGTAACAAATTCAATAAAGACTTTTAAAATGGTCTACATCCAAAAAAGAAATCTTAAAAAAAATTTTTCTTTAAAAGATGCGAAGGGGAGGGTGCAGTCAAGTGCGTGGCATGCCCTTGAGCCGGGTTAGGACCGCAGCCCTGCCACTCACGAGCTGAGCATCTTGCAGGTTGTCCCACGGTGTCTGGTCTTCTCCTGGTAGAACAGACATGCCTCGTGGAGCTGCCAGGTGGTGACAGCAGACGCGTTAAGAGAGCAACCTGAAAACCAGTCCGTCACTCGTGAGCTGTGTGACTTGGGATGGTCGCTTAAACTCTCTGTGCTTGGTTTCCTCCCCTGTAACAACAGCGCCTGTCTCATGGGACCATTGGTGACTAAACCAGAGAAGATGTGTCTTTGCAGTCGGGATGGTGCTGGGTTGGCTTCCAGAAACAGAACCCTCAGGAGCTGCTATCTAAATACAGGGCTTTCCCTGTCCCACCCAACAGGAAGGTGGGGCCAGACCCAGCTCTTTCCTCCTGCCTCAGTCCTCAGCCGGCTTGACTTCCACAATCCAGATGGGAAAGGGGGCCATGCCCTGGGGAGGCCTGGTTTGGGAAGGAAAGCCCCCCCCCGGCAGACACCTGCTCCCATCTCACTGGCCAAGACCTGGTCACGTGACTGCTCCTGGAAGATGGCTGGGGAAGTGGGTTCTTGGCTACCCAGTCCCCATAGAGGGAAAGGAGACAGTGCTTAGAAATAGGTGTTGAGTGGCTGGCAGAGGGTGCTGGTCAGAAGGAAGGCCACCTCGGCACAGGGCAGAGCGGGCTCTGCTGCCAGGTGTGCTGGGCAGTGCAGGGCAGTGGTTAGGACAACAGCTGCAGGGCTGGACCACCTGGGCTGGAGTCCCACCTGCCACTCCGCCTCACCGACCCAGCGCAGGGTACCACTGCTGAGGGCGTAGGGTCGCTGGAGCATTGCAAGGAGCTCACGTGTTTCGCACTTAGAACAGCGCGTGGCCACTGGGTGTCACCTGTGATGGTGGTGGCGGGCGATGGATGTCCACGGATCAGGACGATGATGGCGTCAGTGATGCACCTGTGGTCCTGCCCCCAGTCCTCGTCCTCGAGCCCTGCTCTGGGAGGCTGGCCTCTCCCTCCCTTTGGGCCCTCCTGCCTTCTGACCATTTACCAAGCATCCCAGCTGAGCCACGGCCACAGCCCTTGGCCACGGGCACCCTCGGCTACCTGGCGCACGGGCTTATCTTGCCGAGGCTGAGTGGATGAAGCTGGTGCTGGTGGGCCTCGGCTGGTGGGTGCCCGAGCCCCACTGCCTCTAGGCTCTGTGAGGGCTTCACAGCTGCGCCTGGTGTGGGGCAGGAAGACCACTCGTGAAGTTACAGCTACACGAGCAGCCTTTGCTCAGCGATGCGACTACTGTTAATTCTCCAGGTGTTTTTTGTCATCTTACAACACAATGGTCAACTGGCTGGGATGACTAAGGGAAAAAACCAAGCGTGCTGGGAGTGCCCAGTTCTCGGAAGTGCTTTCCGTTTATCCTGGGAAGGAAAATCAGCCGCATCCCCGCACCTTCCTTTGCCTTTGGTTTCTGGAGTCCGTAGGTTTGGCTCTCATGTAGTGCCAGTGTGTTTTGGGACCCTACGGGGCTGGGAACGGCTGGCAGTCCCCGTGCCCACACCCCCATGCCCACTCTAAGGGAATTCAAGACACATGGTTATTTTTGAAAACTTACGGCAGCCCCTGCCGCTGGGGCCTTACCCAACTGTGTGAGCACAGGGCCGGTTTTCCCGATGACACACGGCACACGTGTGCACACACGCTGGGGGGGCACAGAGCGATACTCCAGGGAGCTGGGAATAAATAGAACCAATGACTCAGTTGCATGTTGGTGACATAGCCCACCGTAGAGGCGGCTTCTACTACTGAAACCAAGAGGCTTCAGGGGAAGAGAGTGAGGTCCCAGGGCAGGTGGGGCTGCAGGCCCCTAGGGGAAGGGCCGTCGTCTGTACAGAGCCTGGTTCCGTTCTCTGAAGGAGGAATTATTGTGTAGCGGCCGCAGGCACGGAGCGAACCATTTATCCACCTTTGCACAGAGGAGAGGACGAGGGCCAGAGGAAGCACCTGGGTCTCACCATGATTCTGCAGAGTCAGAAATTGAACTGAGCTCCCGCAAACAGGGAAATACACTTCCTAGAGAAGTACTTTTCTTTCACTTGGGCAGTTTTTGACCAGAGAGCAAGATTCTGAGTTCTTTAACTAAGACGGGTTTAAACAGTTTTCCGAGCAAGTTTTACCCCGCTGTGCTATCCCTACAGGGATGGTCTCTTTGCGGTCGTGGTGGGCAGATAATGGCCGAAGATGTCTGTGTCCTGATCCCTGGAACAGGTGACTATGTCCGGATACATGGCAAAGGGCAAGTAAGGTCACAGATGGAATGAAGGTTGCTAGCCGGCTGACTTCAAGATGAAGAGATGATCCTGGGTTATCCCTGAAGGCCCCTGTAATCCCAAGGGTCCTTAAAGTGGAAGAGGGAGGCGCAGACTTCAGAATCAGTGTGATGGGGATTTGAGGACTCGACCCGCTGGTGCTGGCTTGGGAGGTGGAGGGAGGGGCCACGAGCCAAGGACTGGGGGCGCCTCTAGAAGCCGGAAAAGGCAAGGGAACAGGTTCATCCCAGGAGCCTCCTGCAGCCACGAGCCCCGCCCTCACCTTGATCTTAGCCCAGAGAGACCCCCGCTGAATGCTGACTTACGGGACTGTAGGGTCATAGACTTCTGTTGTTCTGGGCCAGTAGGTTTGTGGTCATTCGTGACAGCTGCCACGGGGAGCTAATCCTCCATCCTTAGGGGGTATGGAGTGAAGTCTGGCTATCTTTGAAGAGCAGGGTCCCTGTTTTCCCTCCCCTCCCCCTTGAGCCCAATGTCCAGCGCCTAGAAGGTGCTGGATCAGTGATCTGCAGCTGAGGTAGTGATTGCACTAGTGACCCAAGCTGCCGTGGTGTGAGCGTGAGAAGTGGCTTCAGATCAAAGTCGTGCCCCTCGGCCAGTGTTCCTCAGAGGTGAGGCCCTGATCTCCGTGCCCAGCGGTGGGAAGGGCACCTGTCAGCACAGCGCCCTGACCCGCAGTGGTGGAGCTGGGCTGTGCAGGCTGCGAGCTCCGTGCCCCCTGCCCAGGCTCCAGCCAGCCCTTCACGCGGTTTGCCCCCTTTTTCTGCATCCTGGGGTCTGGCCCCGGGCGGGAGGTGATGGTGAGCTTGGAGATGCCACCAGCCCCCCACACCCGCGTCCCGCCAGCCTGCCTGTGCCCACTGAGGCTTCTCCCCACACTCCTGTCTGTGGTTCTCCGCTTTGCATGGAGCCCATCGGCATCTTTGGTTTTAAAAAAGCAAAGTTATTTCTGTCTCCATCCCCATCAGTAATTTCTTTCCTCCTTGTGGTTCGGATCCTGCCTTTGGCTCTCCAGCCGGGGCGTGGCCCGAACAGTGTCTGATTTAAAACCCGCTGGAGCCGGCATGGGAGGGAGGCGTGTGGATGAGAAGCTGGGGGTGGGAGTTGGGCGGCCCTGTGCCCTGTGCCCGGGCAGGAAGTGCCACCTCGCAGGCTGGCCCGGCCCGTCCAGCTCGGCCAGGCGCTGCCGTGATGAGGGAGTGGGACCCCGCCTGCTCAAGGGTCCACACTGCCCTTTCTGCCTCTTCAGGGTGAGGGGCCGAGAATAACAGCCAGGAGGGCGTGGAGTCCAAGGGAGGGGCTGGAGCAGAGGGGAGCTGGTGATGGGGTTGGGAAGCCCAGGGACCACTTTCCCTTCTCTCTCTGACTCTCTCTGTATCTCCATCTCTGTGTGTGTGTCTTTGTCTCTCTCTTTCTCTGTCTCTTTCTTTGTCTCTCTGTGTGTCTCTGTCTCTCTGTGTCTCTCTCTGTCTCTGTGGGTGTCTCTCTGTCTCTCTCTGCCTCTATCTCTGACTCACTGTCTCCCCCTATGTCTTTTTCTGTATCTCCATCTCCGTCTCTGTCTCTCTGTCTCTGTCTCTGCTTTTGGTGGGATTGAGGCTCAGCTCCAGAGGAACTCCCAGGCAGGGCCCTGAAGGAAGCCGAGGCCCCAGCTCTCTGCGTTTCTGTGCTGCGCGGCGAGTGACCTCAGCTAGGCGGCTCTGGACCCCAGCCCGAAATCAGCTCAGAGGCCTGAGGGTCAGCAGTGCAGGTGGGCGCACCTGGATTCTGTGCTCAGGGTCTTATGGGCCCAGAGTTGGGGCGTCACTGGGCTGGGCTTTAGCTGGAGGCCCTGAAGGAGGACCCCGTCCCCCCAGCACGCTGAGTTGTCGGGGATGAACCAGGCCGTGCGACGCAGAAGTGTTTTATCATCTTTACACGCAGCCTCCCGTCCGTGGCCGATCCAGGGTCTTTATCACAGAGAGGGGAGATGTCTGGACCCCCTGCATCCCTAGTGCCCTCCGTCTGGTCGTGTGAACCCAGGGATGTTGGCCTGTGGCCAGGTCGGTGGCCCTCACTGAGGGCACGCTGCCCCCGGGGGTGTTTGGAACTGTGCAGGCCAGGTGCTGTCCCAGTCAATACCAGCACGTAGGACCTGGGCGCAGGTGTCCGGGGCTGCCCTGGCCGGCAGCACCGCCGTGGTGGACGGGCCCCCAGCCAGGCCCCGGGGTGAGATGCAGCGGTGCTGCCACCATCCGCTTGGGTAACGAGACTTCCTACCCAGAGCGACAGAGTAGCCGAAAGACAGCGCTCTTGCGGTCCAAGAAACCTAAAACCCGCGTGAGCTGGGTCAGAGGAGGAAAGGTCCTCCACCGCAGGGATGCAGCGGCCTTTCCCGGACCCCGAGGGTGGGACGTGGGGTCCAGCCTCCCCCGGTCCTGGAAGCAGGTTCTGGAAGCAGGATGCGGGGGTAGCTTGTGAGGAGCCAGGCCAGCTCAGCCGTCTCTCTAGGGCCACACACGCCTCAGCACCGCCCCGAGCCCCTTGCCTTAGTCTCCCTCCTTCGCTTCTCCCCCACCCCACAAAGTGCTCCCACAGTGACAGCCTCTCTGCATGAATGGAGGTGTCCTCTGTTCCCACGGGGAGCAGAGACTGGCCACTCCTATTCCAGGTCCCCAGGAGGGGGTCTGATGGGCCGGGCCGGGCAGCTCTGACCAAGGCGTGAGGTTCTGTGTACAGATATGGTTGGGGTCCTGCCCTGTCCAGGGGGCAGAAGGATGCTTTCAGAGAGGGAAGACCAAGACGTCTTCCTGGAGGACAACTGTGGCCGACAGCCCACCTGGGAAGGGACTTAGACGCGTGACGGTGTTCTACCTTCACCACAAGGCCAAGGTCAATTCTGCTGCTAGCCCCATGTTACAGATGAGAAAACTGAGATTTGGAGAGGTTGTTTCCTGCCCAGGCCCTGCAGCTAGTGAGGACTTAAGCTCACATTTCCTCGTCTAGATGCAGGCTTCCTTCCTGCCTCTCCTGTCTGTGGCATCTCACGAGCAGAGGAACCGTCCCACGTGGGACCTGGGTGGAGATCGGGGCCGGCGTGCCCACGCAGTCTTGGCCCTGCTCTGGCGTTCTGGCCTCTCCCCACGGCCGTCCCTTGACCCAACAGCCCACCTCCTCCCCACGCCGTCCTTTGAATTCTTTTTTGGCCTTTCAGAGTCCTAATAAATTTCTTTGAGAAGATCCCTCTTCATAAACAGTCACACTCGAGGCTCAGAGGCCATTAGTATCTCCCTGGGTGCCCCATCCTGGCTTCCTTGCGAGCTAGATGGGATCCTCTTCCCAGCCGCTCTGCCTAAAGGGCTATTTTAAATGCTGACAATCTGAAGCTTGTCATGCGATCTGTCACTCCCTTTCACGAGTCACAAGAGGTATATGGAATGGAATTTCCAGGGTGTTTTTCCCCCTTTCAATGTAGATTTTTCTAGGCCATATTCCAAGAAAAACTTTCAGGGCCCATCAGCTTAATCACTGCGTGGTCCTCTCCTGGGAAAGGGGGTTACGTCCCTAGTCGCATTGGTGGCGGAGGGGTGTGTCATGTTGGGAAGCCAGAGCGTCCAAACATCTGGTTTGATAGTTGAGTAAATGAGAGCTCAGAGCGGCAGAGTGAGGTCCCACGCCATCACCACCAAGGTCAGGACTAGAATTCCAGTCTCTCAGTTTGTAGAACGGCTACTTCCATTCCCTTGGCAGTCGGAACTAAACTCAACTTCTGTGCCATGTCCTCAACTCTTCACAGTCAGACCCAAGGAGGTGACAGTGCCCACGTTGGATAAGAACAAAGGGTCCAAGCGCGTGTGGGTTTTGTCCCGTTGTTCAGTTACTCCACAGCTATTGATCACCTACTGTATGCCAGGCTGTGTTGTAGGAGCTGGGGACCCAGCAGTGCAGTGAACTTTGAGCTGGGGAAGGAATGTCCCAGAGAGAGTCTAGCAAGTGCAAAGGCCCTGAGGTGCAAACGAGCTTGTCATGTTCAAGGAACAAAAAGGAGGCTAATAGGGCGGGAGTGGAGTGACTGCGGGGGGGTGGGGGGGAGCAACGGGAGAGGAGGGTTCAAAGGCAGGGCTGCGTAGCGTCGGGCCTGTGTCATCGGAGGGCTCGAGGATGGGACTCGAATTCCACTGGGAAACTGTCAGAAAATGTTAAGCAGAAAAATGGCATCACCTGATTACATTTTTTTTTTTTTAAAGGATTTTCTTATTTATTTATTTATTTATTTATTTATTTTTGGCTGTGTTGGGTCTTCGGTTCGTGCGAGGGCTCTCTCCAGTTGCGGCAAGCGGGGGCCACTCTTCATCGCGGTGCGGGGACCGCTCTTCATCGCGGTGCGCGGGCCTTTCTCTATCGCGGCCCCTCCCGTCGCGGGGCACAGGCTCCAGACGCGCAGGCTCAGCAATTGTGGCTCACGGGCCCAGCCGCTCCGCGGCATGTGGGATCTTCCCAGACCAGGGCTCGAACCCGTGTCCCCTGCATTAGCAGGCAGACTCCCAACCACTGCGCCACCAGGGAAGCCCCTGATTACATTTTTTGAAGCTCATTCTGTATAGAGGTTCAGGAGATGATGATCATTCAGATCATTCAGCAGTAGTGACTGCTGGCCTCCAAGCTGAGTGGGACTACAGACATTTCTGAGCACCTGCTGTATGAAGCACTGAGCCTGGAACCTGGCCCAGGTGGTGGGCCTATCTGTGAACTACTAGGTTCTTGCCTTTGAGAAGTTTCTACGTGGCTTAGGAAACAAACGAGTGAATAGTTCCCTCTTGGTTGACTGGTTTTTCTGTCTCCTTTGTCGTAACCAGAGGCCTCCTCTGAGACATGTAGAGGCCTGTGCTGTGTGCCGTGCTCTCTCCATGTCCGATGGGATGCATTCCTGTCATCCGTTGTGTGGTTTTCCATTTTCTGCTAGAAGGTGTGAGATCCTCACAGACAAGGGGCCAAACTCAGCCTCTGCCTTGATGTTGTCTGGGCTTCCTTTCTACACTTGCCAGGACTGTTTTGGTTGCCAGAAAGCCAGCTGTGCCACGCTTGAGCAAAACATGGAACGTACTGGCTCACATGACAGAGAAGGCCATGCGTGGTCTGCATCGGTCAGCTTAGGCCAGGGAAGGCTGCAGTAACAAACAGGCCCCTGATCTCAGTGGCCTAAAACCACCAAGGTTTATTTCCCACTCACACCACCTGTTTGTCATGTGTCCCAGGGGGCACACCTAGGGACCCTGACTGATAGAATAACCACTGTCTCAAACATTTTGGTTGCCATGCCCATGGACAGAAAAACAGTAGGGGGCGAGGGGAGGCGGGGCGGGGGAGGAATTTTGGATTGGGAATTAAATGTTCCATCCACCCAGGAAGTGAAGTAAATCAGTTCTTCCGAAAACGCATTGGCCAAAATGAATCTCAGGGATCCATCCAACCACATGCCCAGAGGGAGGAAAGACAGAAATATTGAACGAGTAGCCCTCATGACCACCACAGGCCAAGATCCAGGGATTCTCAGCATCAGGCCGCTTGTGTCCCTCTGTCCCCCAGCCTCCCACTGTGTGCGGGCTGCATTCGTTAGCTACTTCTCCCCATGATGTGGTGTGATGGCCATTGGTGGCCCACACCCCACATCCTCCCACCTCACGGCCCGTGAGAAAGCCGAGATCTCCTTCCTCAGCATCCAGACCTCAGCACATCTCAGAAAAAGGCCAGCTGGCCCTCCGTGGGCCATGGGCAGGTTGCTGGTGAAGATGCCTCCTCCCAGGGCCCCAAGGGGATGCTGACCCAGGAGGCTGTACTGTGCAGTATCCCTGCCACCTGCTGGCTCGGTGACCTCAGGCAACTCACTCAGCCTCTCTGAGCCTCACCTTCCTCAGCTGTAAGCCAGGGATAGTAACAGTATTGAGCTCTTGCCGATAAAGCACTTAGAGTACACGGGGCCCTGCGTGGATGTTTCGAAACACGACAGCTGTTGGCTGCTGTCAGCCAGGCTGGGGAGGCACAGAGTTGGGGGTCTGCTCACTTTCATTTGCAGTGAGCATGCCTGCTCCTCCCGTGTTGCGGTGCCCCACCCCCACGCCAGCACCTCCCCGGCTCCCTTCCTGGGCCTCCCAGGTCACACCCCCGCCGCGGCTGCCCCCGCCCCAATCCCCCTCCCTCTCAGCCTCCCAGGTGGGGGCCGACCGGGATGCCACCAGAGCCCCGGCCGCCCCCGGCATCAGCACGGCCAGGGCCTTGGGCCCCGCCATGTGGATCTTCTCGTGCCGGTGCAGGTTGGAGCGCCGGCTGAAGCTCTTGCCGCGTAGGGCTCCTCGCCGGTGTGCGTGCAGCTGTGGGCCATGAGGTTGGAACGCCGGCTGAAGCACTTGCTGCACTCGGGGCGCGGGTAGGGCTTGACCCTGGTGTGGGTGCGCTGGTGCGCTGTGTGACCTCGAGGGCCACCTTGGAAGGTGGAAGATCCCAATCCTACATGCACAGCGATAACCAGGTAATATAGCACTTTCCATTTGCCAAGCACCGTTCCAGCATTTTCCCTGTATGAATGCATTTACTCCTCCATCACTTCCCTGTGAGTAGGAACTATTATTATCCCCACTTTACAAATGAAGAGCCTGGTGACTTGCAGCCAGTAAACGGCAGAGCTGGGCTCTGAATTCAAGCCAGTCTAGCCTGTGAGCCCACATCCCTCATCATGGCACTCTGCTACTTCTGCAAAACAGCGACAAGAAATCCACTTAGCCCTGGCTGCTGTGGGAAGAACAAATAAGGTGAAAGACCTCATTTACTAAAGAAAAGAGATAATTTAGCAAAGCTGCAGTGATGATTAGGATGATAATGATGGTCATGACGGTGATGATGATGGTGATGATGATGGTGATGATGGTGATGATGATGGTGATGATGATGGTGGTGATGATGGTAATGATGGTGATGGTGGTGATGGTGATGATGGTGATGATGATGGTGATGATGGTGATGGTGATGATGGTGATGATGATGATGATGATGGTGATGATGGTGATGGTGATGATGGTGATGGTGATGGTGATGATGCTGTGATGAAGCTGATGATGGTAGTAATGGTGATGATAATGGTGAAGGTGATGATGTGGTGGAGATGGTGGTGACAGTGACGATGCTGTGATGAAGATGATGATGGTAGCAATGGTGATGATGATGGTGGCAGTGATGCTGTCCCTCAGGACCCTTTCCTGTCCCTCGGGGCCATATCTCAGAGCAGAAGTCTGACTGTGTCCAGAAGCCAGAGGACAGGGAAGGCCTGTGCAGTGAGAGAGAGTTTTTCACAAAACAGTTAGAGATAATATGATTCCAAAAGTTCCCCTTTCTCTTTTTTTTTTTTTTTAATTAATTAATTAATTTATTTATTTTTGGCTGTGTTGGGTCTTCGTTTCTGTGCGAGGGCTTTCTCTAGTTGCGGTGAGCAGGGGCCACTCTTCATCGCGGTGCGTGGGCCTCTCACTATCGCGGCCTTTTTTGTTGCAGAGCACAGGCTCCAGACACGCAGGCTCAGTAGTTGTGGCTCACGGGCCTAGTTGCTCCACGGCATGTGGGATCTTCCCAGACCAGGGCTCGAACCCGTGTCCCCTGCATTGGCAGGCGGATTCTCAACCACTGCGCCACCAGGGAAGCCCCCCCTTTCTCTTATAAGACAATTATGGTAGTGGAAGGGAACCCATTGTTTTTAAGGCCAGATTAATAACTTGTTAAATCCCGTGTTTGTCTCCACCCTTCCCTCTTTTGTTTAACATTTTCTTGGTCCATGAAATCCCAAAGTCTGGGAACCACTGGCTAACTGACCTAGAAAGAGTCCCTTTCTGAAACATTTGTTTCCTCTGGCAAAGATGTGGACAGGTACGTACATGTACGTACGCGCGCACACACACACACACACACACACACACACACACACACACACACGTTGACTACACTCTCTGCTCCTTCGATCTGGAACCTCCGACCTCAGCCAAGGGCCTGCACCTGCCAGCTCTCAGGGCCCAGCGGTTCCCTGGGCAACAAGCACAGAGCTGCCACGTGGGGCTTAAGCAACAGGCAATTAATAACAATTAACAGCCCCTCCCCGCGGTCATTCAGTGGCTTCACGAGCTACTCTGCTTAACCCTACAAACAGGTTCCAATCCCACTTACCCCTCCCGGGCCCAGCCCATATGTGGCCTCAACATGGATGTCACAGGGCTGGCCTGGCCAGATGTACTGCCTGGCCCACCTGCTCCCCGCCCCCACCCCCCGCACAGTTGTCTGACTGCTGGGGCCCTCAGCCCAGCCCGTGGAAAGTCAGCATCTGTTAGCTTTATCCTCACCCCACCCCCAGGATCCTGAGCCCCAGAGAACAGAGCTGAGGCCCCACCCCATCTGAGCATCCGTCTAATTCCTGCATTTGGGGCACAGGGCCTGACCTTCAGGCGGACTTGATAAATGGTAACTAGATTTGAACATGTATGCAATGCAAAATGCCAGGGAGGAGGGGAAGAGGGACACGGAACACCTGGGTACGTTGGGTCTGGCTGCCAGGCACAGGGGATGTGCATGCAGCTCAGCTGGATCAATGCCCTCGGGCCACTCTGACAGTGTGCAGTGTATTTCTATTTGCTGATTTGCAATGGACTGTTGAGATTGGCTCAGCAAGCTCTGACATTGGGTATCTGCCAGGAGTTAAACACCAGCGGTGATACAGAGAGAAATAAGGGCAAATCCCCACCTTTGAGCCCCGTAGAGAGCACGGAGACTCGGGTCCTCTCCAGGGGTCCCCTGGTGCGGCCTGCTGGTTCTGAGCCTGGGTCCTGGAGCCCGCCTGCCCGCCCGCCAGGGGCCCACCCTGCCCCTACTGTATAGCAGGATGTGCCTTTGCATCGGCAGTGCTCACCAGCACCATCTGTAAAATGGGTCCAACCGTCGTACTTCTCTCGCTGGGCTGCTGTGACCAGCAAGTGGGAGTGGATCAGCCCAGATGGCCACACATTGTGGCCCAGGGGAAGGACTCAATAAATGTTAGTGAGGATGAAGATGTTATTGACCCAGGTTCTTGGACTCGTTAATCAATAGAAATTGATGAGGCCAGACGAGAAATTCAGACAAAGCTTTACTGGGACTCATGGTGCAGCATAGGAAGAGAGAACAAGAAACAGGTTCCCTTGCTTGCTCCCCAAGCGGGGGGGGGGGGCGAGCTGGCTCCTTAAATGGGGCGAGGGCGGGGCAGATCGGTGGGCCGAGCCGGAGGAGGGGCTTAGGTGGTCTGCCCACCCCCTGGTGGTGCCGTGTGCAGGGATCATGCGTTGTACCCTGCTTTCCCTCCCTGTACCTCAGCAGTGGCAGTTGGGCTTTTGGATCTTTTTGCATCTTGTTGTTCATAATTTGCCCCAACTGTGCATGTGAGTGTTTATTTATTTTTTAAATTTATTTTATTTATTTTATTTATTTTTTTAAACATCCACCCCTCCCCTGGCCACAGTGACATTTTTTAAATTTTAATTTTATTTTTTTGGCTGTGCAGCATGTGGGATCTTAGTTCCCCGACCAGAGATCGAACCCACGCCCCTTGCATTGGGAGCGCGGATTTATTTTTAGTCCCTTAGAGGTTCTTTGTATCTGTTGCTTGAGGAGACGTTTGTCCAGGAGCAAACACTCCGGTGAGGGGTCCCAAGTCCTTTGTATCTGTTGCTTGAGGAGATGTTTGTCCAGGAGCAAACCCTCTGGTGAGGGGTCCCCGGTCCTTTGTATCTGTTCTTTGTATCTGTTGCTTGAGGAGACGTTTGTCCAGGGGCAAACAGTCCAGTGAGGGGTCCCAGGTCCCAGCCTGTCTCAAAGACAGTGATGACACAGCAGAGACACGCCGAGCAGAGGCGAGTGCCTCACTCCACAACGAGGACACCAAGGTCCTGCAGAGGGATTGGAAGGGTGGCGTGAAATGGAGCAAAAGCAGAGGGGCCACACTTGGCTGGACTTGGCGGGACCTGCAGAGTGACACGTACACCCTCTCCCTGGGGGCCGTGACAGACAAATGAGTGAGTATAGGAGCGGCACTTGGAACAGGGCCTGGTACCCAGTCAGCACTCAATTAGTGTCAGGGACCGAGATGGTGATGAAGATGTTGTCACCGTTCAGGGAATTGTCACTTTCGTATTGTTGGAGCCTCCGGTGGAGTGATGGGAAAGGGGCAGAGAGGCAGGGGGAGCTGACTCATTGAGAACCCGGCCGCCGGTCCTTTAAGACATCACGAGCTGCTGTAACAAGCAAATCCCTAGAGCGTAGCACAAGGCAATACAAGTTTGTTGCTCCTTTTAAGAGCTAATGCTCAGAGACCCAGGCTTTTGCCAGGAATCCCTGAGGATCCCATCATCCTGTTAAGCCTGGGAGTCCTAGCTTTGAGCTGGGAGAAGCAGCAAGAGAGGTTAGGGAGAGCTCCCTGGCCTCCATAGAAGCCAAGCTTGGAAGGGACACACACACACACACACACACACACACACACACACACACGCACGCACGCACGCACGCATGCGTTCCATTGGTGGGAGCTGGTCACGTGGCCACACCTGGCTGCAAGGGGTGCTGGGAAATGTAGTCCTGCGCTGGACAGCTGCTCCTCCCAGCCCCCCAAAGGCAACACCACACCATGTAGAAAGGGAGCGTATGTTTTTGCTGCACAGGCTGCCTCTGGGCATGAAAGGAGCCGAGAGGTATCAGCGCAACCCTTCTCAGTGCCCTTGCGTGTGTTCACTTTTCAGCCGAAAACGTGCGTTTGGGTTTGAGTAAAATCACGTTCACCTTGGAAGGTGGTGTCAAGGAGACTGACAGCAGAGAGGGTCACAGGGTTTAAATGAGAGTTTGAGCCATTTTTCCTGAAGCCAATCACATAATTTCTCTGTATTTTTTCCAGGGTTTGGGAAAGAGAGTGCCCAGGAGATTTTATTTGGGGGAAAATATCTAAACAGTAAATCATAAGCTGCTGTATGTCTTACATTTGTGTTGTTGTGGGTTTTTTTCCCTCCAGCTCTGAGCTATCGATTAAGTCTAATTATATCATTCATATAATTTCCCGTGAAATTTAAGTCGCAATTTGCTGAGTAAGGGAAGTAAGCAGGGGACTTAATTAGGAACTTAATCATGTTTGTTTGTTTGTTTCTAGGAGAAAGCAACTATAATCAGGAAAAATAACAATAAACATTTCCTTTCTCCCAAAGCAGTCACCCGCAGGTTCTCGGAGTTGCTAGACGGCTCGGCAGCGTCACTTGAGAGTACCATTGTCGCGGATTCTGTGTGCTGAGTGGACCTGCTGCTGTTCTGGCCGGAACCTGCAGAGCCCTGTCTTCTTTGCAGAGAGCATCCTGCACCAGCCAGGGACCCTGGGACTTGCCTCCATTTGGGAATGGAGCTCATGAGTCTTCAGTAGTCAGCCTTGAGGTTCATCTGCATCCCCCAGAGTTTGCAAAGTTAGGCCACAGAGCAAGGCCTCATCTTCCTCCCAGATCTTTCCACAGGAGAGCGGGTCTCACGCTTCGTAGGTCACATAAATGAGGGGCCCAGCCGGCCTCGCATGGTTTCAGCGTTCGGGGACCGTGACTTTCTAAACAATGTCTCTCTTCCCTCTCTGCAGAAACTCGTGCAGACCGCAGCAAGAAACTCTTCCGGCACTACACGGTCGGCTCCTATGACAGCTTCGATGCTTCCAGGTAAGATGTGATTCTTTCTCTGCCAGGCCCCCTCTGGTCAAAGATGCTCGTAATTGTCCCGAAAGCGCTGGACCATCTTGCATGGAGCACTCGGAACCCCTTGGCTTGCTTCACCCTATGGGTCCCCGTCACCCACTGCCCAAACGTGAGCTGGGATGATGGAGACCAGCGTCTTCCAGAGGACCCGCCTGAGAGGTGGTCTCTGCGCCGCCTGCAGTTTGGGGTCGGGCTGGAGCACACTTGTGGGATGGCCAAGGGAGAGAGCTGTCTTTCAAGGAGGAGGAAACCTGGCGTTGTTTGGGGGGAAAGTAGTACAAATGGTAAAGATGACAGTGCTTGGCCACAGGAGCCTTGAGGCAGCACCAATGTATCAGCATCTGCCCCGGGGGGTGGGGGGGCGGAATATGAGAATGCCTCTGGGTTTCCCCTCCTCCAGCCACCAATCTGCTTTCTGTCGCTAAGGATTTACCTGTTCTAGACTTTTCCTAGAAATGGAATCCTACAGTATGTCATCTTCCGTGAATGGCTTCTTTACCTAGAAGAATATTCTCAAGGTTCATCCATGCTGTAGCATGTATCAGTGCTTCATCCCTTTTTTCCTCTAATTTTTTACTGTGGTAAAATGTAGATAACGTACAGCGTGCTGTCTTAACCATTTTGAAGTGTACAGCTCAGTGGCATTAAGTACATTCACGTTCTTGGGCAACCATCACACCGTCCATTTCCAGAACACTTTCCATCTTCCCAAACTGAAACTCCATCCCCATGAAACACTCGCTCCCCTTCCCCTCCCCCAACCCCTGGCGCCCACCATCCTACTGTCTGTCTTCATGAATTTGACTCCTCTAGGGACCTCGTATGAGTGGACTCATACAGTATTTGTCCTTCTGTGTCTGGCTTCTTTCACTGAGCATCATGTCCTCAAAGTTCATCCCTGTTGGACCAGGTGTCACAGTGTCCTTCCTTTTGGAGGCTGAATAATATTCCTTTGTGTGGATGGACCACATTTTGTGTATCCATTCATCCGTGGATGGACGCTTGAGGTGCTCCTACCTTCTGGCTGTTGTAAATATGCGGCTGTGGACATTTGTGTACAGATATTTTTTTGAACACCTGTTTCCAGTTCTTTGGGGTGTATACTTAGGAGTGGAACTGCTGGTTACCTGGTTTTAGCGTTGACCTGTCCCAACCACCTT